>NW_019945308.1:39187-45708 GCF_002910315.2 Salvelinus sp. IW2-2015
CTGTGATCTTAACTCCTACTGTATAAGTCATGGGCATATGGCTACATGGTATACGTTATAGGGATACATTTGTGTAATGCCATTATCCTCTTATAGCGGTCTAAGGCACTGCATCTCAGTGCCAAAGGCGTCACTACTGCCCCTGGTTATAATTTTTTTTAAATATTTTTTTTTTAACTAGGCAAGTCAGTTAAGAACAAATTCTTATTTTCAATGACGGCCTAGGAACAGTGGGTCAACTGCCTGGTTCAGGGGCAGAATGACAGATTTTTTACCTTGTAAGCTGGGGGGTTCGATCTTGCAACCATTCGGTTACTAGTCCAACACTCTAACTACTAGGCTACCTACCGCCCCGAATCCAGGCTGTATCACATCCGGCCGTGATTGGGAGTCCCTTTGGGCGGGGCACAATTGGCCCAGCGTCGTCTGGGTTTGGCCGGSGGTAGGCCGTCATTGTAAATGAGAATTTGTTCTTAACTGACTTGCCTAGTTAAATAAAGGTTAAATAAAACATATAAATAAAATATATATGATTATAAATCTCTCTCCTCCTCTCTCTCTCTGTGTGTGACAGAGGTGATCCAAACCCATGTACTAAATAATGTACAGGGATGGATTTCCTTTATAACACTCTCCYWTCTCTCTTTCTCTCTTTGAATAGATGATCTTTGAGGAATGTACTGTATAGGGATGGATATCATTCCCATGCGGCACATTTCTAACCTTTTCTCTCTCTTCCTCTCCTTCTCAGAGCACCTGAAGGGCCGTCTGGAGGARTACATGGCCCGGTTCCCCAAGGTGCGCATCGTTCGGACCAAGAAGAGGGAGGGTCTGATCCGTACCGGGACCGACGACAGATGAGGTAGGTAGGGCGCCTATAGGACTTACCCCTTATAAGCAATCCATATATTTTTATTGCCTTTGATGGAGAGGGAGGAGTGGAGAGAATAGGGAGAAGAGGAAGAGAGGCAAGAGGAGAGTGGTTCCAACAGGAAGAAATCGCCTGAGGACAGTTTAGAAGAGAGGAGAGGAGAGAGAGAGCACCTTAAGACTATCCCCCCTGTGAACATTCAAAGTAGGCAGGAGGAAGGAACCAGCCACCGCCATTGGCTGTGCCCTTTATCACGGCGGGGCTGCGCAGCGCCGCTGGGATCGCAACAACTTTCCCCCCTTCCATAACTGTTTGTCACCTCCGCCGCCGTAGCAACCATGCATGTGTCAGTCCGTTGATCTTATGACCTTGATTAATAAACCACTCAAAAGGACACCTGGCTTGATAGATCTCTCTCTTTTCCTGTTGGAACAATTGTACAGGGAATTGGCCCGCCTCCTTACTTCTTTAGACCCCTTCCAACCCTTCCAGACTCCCCTAGCGTTTTTTAGGTGGCGCATATCATACACTTACAAGCTAGCAGCGGTTGAAACATATGAAACATCTCCCTCCCTTCCTTTTTAATTTCCCCTCTGTCGTCCTGTTCCCTTTAGCAGAGAAGAGAGGGAGGAAAGAGAGAAAGAGAGAGCGAGAGCGGGTCAGGCCGGGAGGCGGGAGGATCTATCATTACAGCTACTGTCACTTTATATTGAGAGGCCATTGTTTGCAAGGGGGGCAGACACCTGGGAGTTTAGTAGAAGTGTTGCGAATGAAGGGAGAGACGGGAGGGAAAGAAACAGTGCTGATCCACTTTTTTAAGGTGGTGTTTGAGTAAGTGACTTTTGAGGGAGGTGATGCCCCACTTCAAGGACACAAAATGACTGAACTTATTGCCCACCCAGCAATTTCTCTACTGTGTTGCTGATAGGGAACAAGGAGGTTCCATTTGTCTTTCGCCAAAACACTCAGATGTTCATGGTTTATGTTTTGCGGTGTGAAATTAAATAGGCTCCAGCAATGGGAATTGACTTGTTACGTGGAGGGGGTCAGACTTTCTTTTTCAGACTAATGGGTTAACAGAGACCATGGTGCTTACAGGCATTTACAGAAGGTATTAGAGACGGCTTTCATTATTGGCGGTTTGTCTCTAAAGGTGGTAGCTCAGGGCTAATATCTGTTTATGCTCTACCTAGATCGTTACATCTTAAGATCCGGGCTGCCCAACTCTTCCTGGGATCTACTGTCCTGTAGGGTTTCAGTCCAACCCTAAACTAGCTGAACAATCCACCAAATAGGTCTTATTGAGCAGCTTAATATAGTAGAATCAGGCATGTGTTAATTAGGGTTGGGCTGAACCCACAGGACGTTTAGGCATGCTCCAGGAAGATTGGTTGGGCTGAAAAACCCACAGGACGGTTACGATGTCCAGGAAGAGGGGCTTTGGGTGAAAACCCACAGGACGGTAGATGTCCAGGAAAGAGGGTTTGGGCTGAAAAACAGGCGGTAGTGTCCAGGAGAGAGGTTTGGGGCTTGAAAACCACAGGACGGTAGATTGTCCAGGAAGAGGGTTGGGCTGAAACCCCAGACCGGGTTTTTTAAGAATGGTCCGGAAGTGCGCTTGAAAACCCACAGGCGGTAGATGTCCAGGAAGGGGTTGGCTGAAACCCACAGGAACGGGCTAGATTGTCCGGAAGAGGGTTGGGCTGAAAACCCACAAGGACGGTTAGACTCTCACTGCGAAAGGGTATGGGCTGAACCCACAGGACAGTAGGATCTCCAGAAAGAGGGTTGGCTGAAAACCCAGGCGGATTAGATATCCAGGAAGAGAGGTTGGGCTGAAACCCACAGGACGGTAGCTCTCAGAAGAGGGTTGGGCTGAAAACCACAGGACAGGTAGGAGCTCAGGAAGAGGGTTTGGGCTGGGAAAACCCACAGGACGGTAGATTCTCCAGGAAGAGGGTTGGGCCTTGGAAACCACAGAACCGGGTAGATGTACCAGGAAGAGGGTTGGAGCTTGAAAACCACAGGACGGTTAGAGCTCCAGGGAGAGGGTTGGGGCAGCCCTGTCTTAAGATGCTAGAAAAAGATCTGACAGATCAGGCTGCGTGAGTGTGTCTTTCTACAGGGTCAGCCATGTAGTAGCGGCATCTTGGAGCACAAATGATGTTTAAGATGCCTGCTCAAGGACATCGACAACCTTGTCGGCTCGGAATAATTCGAACCAGCGATTTTTCTCGGTTAACTGGGCCCAAGCGCGCTAACCGCTCGGCCTACCTAACTAAGCCGCATCTGTCTATGACACTGAAATGAACCTCTTCCTTCCCCTTTCTTCTCCCATTTCAAACTTCTCTTAGCTGTAAATCGACGGTGCAAGGTACGGTGCAGATGCGGAGGTTTAAAAAAGCAAAGCGGTGTAGTAATCACGGACACACCGCGCCGAAGGCTGCGGCGTGGGATAGAGCCCACAGCTGCAGTTTATTAACGGTTATCCTTTAAAGGATTTGACATGATGCCGGTAACGGGTACCGGTTGGCATTGCAAAAATCCCGCGGACGGGAAATGAACAAATAATTACAATGAGGAAGATAAGGGATGGTTCTCCATTATTCTACTATTATGCCACCTACTGTGGTTCATTGGCCCTGTTAGGAGGGTCCAAAACATTACAGTCTTTATCGGAACAGAGACAGAGAGCGAGAGGAGAGGGTGAGGAGGAAGACAGAGAGGAGAGAGTGAGAGAGAGACGAGAGAGAGGAGTGAGAGAGGAGATGGGGCGGACAGGGAGAGCTGGAGGAGAGTGAGCAAGTGATGAGAGTAGAAGACAGAGGAGAGAGAAGTGGAGGTGAGACAGAGATAGACAGGAGGGAGGAGAGGAGAGAAGGGAGAAGGAGATGAGAGAGGCAGAGGTGCGGGGAATGAATGGATGTATTCTTGTTCGGATTGGAATGCTTTCTTTTCCCTATACCACATTGTCCCCTGCTCGTCCTCTCAGGTTCTTAAATGTAGATTTCTGGAAACTAAGATGATTTGTCAGTGAAGCATTTGTTCGTTGTTATTAGTTTATATAAGGTGACAGTCTCTGATATTTTGTATTGCGCATGCATGTTATAGGGTCATATGAAGCGGTGTATTTTCAGTATTAAAACAGCATGCAAAGGATGCCGACAACAGCTTTTCGGTATGGGACATGCTTACTTTCTGCTGAATGAATGGTGTTTGTATAGCGGGGTTATGAGCTGAGTATGTGCTTATGAGGTTAGCCTTTGCCGCCATGTCTATGTTCTCCTTGGTTTATCAGGTGGGCCCTCTAAGAACCACTGCTCTCCCGCTTAATAATAAAAAAAAAATGACAAAGCAACCACATTCCAAGCTAAGTTGTAACAGTGGTGAGGCAATTAAGCGGACAGATTACGACTGTTAATGCCCTTGAATGGGACCTAGAGAGGAATGGTGTGAGAACAATAGCAAGATTATAATTTAATCCACATCACTAGAGATGGAATTCTCTTATCTCTCTCTCTCTCTCTCTTCTCGTCTCTTGCTCCTCTCTCTCTCCTACTCTCTCCTTCTCTCTCCTCTCTCTCTCTCTCTCTCTCTCTCTCTCTCTCTCTCTCTTCCTCTCTCTCTCTTCTCTCTCTCTCTCTCTTCTCTCTCTTCTCTCTCTTCTCTTCTCTCTACTCTTCTCTCATTCTCTCTCTCTCTCTCTCTTCTCTCTTCTCTCTCTCTTCTCTTCCTCTCCTCTCTCTCTCTCTCTCTCTCTCCTTCTTCTCTTCTCTCTCTCTCTCTCTTCTCTTTCTTCTCTCTTCCTCTCTTCTCCTCTCTCTCCCCTCCTCTCCTTCTACGCTCCCCTCTCCTCCCTCCTCCCTCCCTTCCCTCCCCCTTCCTTCTCCCCTCCCTCCCTCCCTTCCTATTCTCCCTCCTCCCTGCCTCCCTCTTTTCCTCCCTCCTTTCCTTTCTCCCTCCCTCTCCTTTCCTCCCTCCCTCCCTCCCTCCCTCTCCTTTTCTCCCTCCCTCCCTCCCTCTCCTTTTCTCCTCCCTCCCTCCCTCTCCTTTCTCCTTTCTCCTCCCTCTCCCTCCCTCCTTTTCTCCTCCCTCCCTCCTCCTCTTCTCCTTCTCCCCCTCCCTCTCCTTTCTCCTCCTCCTCCCTCCTCCCTCATCCTTTTCTCGCCTCCTCCACTTTCTCCTCCTCCTTTCTCCCTCCCCCCCGCACTCCCACCCTCCCTCCTCCTCTCCTTTTTCTCCTCTCCCTCCTCTCCTTCTCCTCCTCCCTCCTCTTTCTCTCCTCCTCCCTCTCTTTCTCCTCCTCTCTCTGTCTCTCTTTGTGACACGACTGTGATTAATCTATCCTTACTGTATAAGTCACTTGGGATATGGCTGCATGGATATACGTAATAAGGGAACATTTGTGGATACATTTGTGGATGCCATTATCCTCTAAACCACTGCATCTTCAGTGCTCGAGGGCATACACTATGCCCCTGATTCGAATCCAGGCTGTATCACATACGGCCATGATTTGGGAGTCCATTGGGCGACACACAGTTGGCCAGCGTCGTTCTGGGTTTGGCCGGGGGTAGGCCGTCATTGTAAATGAGAATTTGTTTCTTAACTGACTTGATAGTTAATAAAGGTTAAATAAAATATAAATAAATATATATAATTATAAATCTTCTCTCTCGCTCTCTGTGTGTGACAGAGATCGATATACCCATGTACTAATGTATAGGGGTGGATATTGTTATAACTCTCTTCCTCTCTCTCTTTGAATAGATGAATTTTGAGGATGTACTGTATGGGAAGATTTCATTCCCTTGCTGCACATTTCTAACCTTTCTCTCTCTTTCCTCCTTCCAGAGCACCTGAGGGCGTCTGGAGGAAGCATGGCCCGGTTCCCAAGGTTGCCGCATCGTTCGGACCAAGAAGAGGGAGGGGTTGATCCGTACCCTGTGCTGCTGGGCCTCGGTGGCCAAGGGAAGAAGTTCTCACGCTTCTTGGATCTCACTGTGAGGCCAGAGGTCAACTAGGCTGCCCCCTGCTTTGGTATGAGTTGTGCGCGTGCTGTGCGTGCCGTGGTTGTGGACCATGCCAAAAAAGGTGACCCCCTGCTCGTGATGAGTCGACTGGACGAAGTCGCAGAGGTTAGCTGCAGGTAGGATAACTATAAAAAAGCTTAGACAAGAGAGGTTGGGCAGGAGAGGAGTGGCGGAAGATGAAAGTGGGGGAGAAGAGTCGGGACAAAAGTGGGATGGAGAGGTTGATCTTTTAGTCGTCTTTTTTTTCTCTGTTAGAAGGGAGTGGCGCCAGGGAGAAGAGTTTGGGTCAGGGCGAAAGAAGGGGGAGGGTCAGAGCAGAGAAGTGTGAGAGAGTGGAAGGTTAATCCTCCATAAGAAAACTGGCTCTATCTCCACTTCAACATCTGTCAGTTTCACAAAGGAAAAATTCTTCAGGTTTCTTATTTGTTTGATAAAGAGGCCGCGCCTAGCTGAATCATGTTCAATTGCACAGTTCCCGACGCGCCGTCAGAGGGGTGAACCCTAAGAGAGGAAGCCTCCTGGGTGTCGCGTCACGTTGCCTGTGAACAGGTGTGGCTGTTCTTCAATACCAGCTGCATGTTACTGCAAACATTTAGGGACTAGGGGAAACTCCCGAT
>NW_019945308.1:46148-47890 GCF_002910315.2 Salvelinus sp. IW2-2015
CGTCTGCGCTGGGCGGGGGCCTCGGTGGCCAAGGGAAGAAAACAGTTCCTCACGCGTTCTTGGATCTCCACTGTGAGGCCAAGATGTCAAGCTAGGCTGCCCCTGCCCTTTGGTTGAGTGTGCGCCGTCGTGTGCGTGCCGTGGTCTGGTGGACCTGCCAAAACCAAAGGATCCCCCTGCTCGGTGTGAGTCGACCTGGAACGGCAGTCGCAGAGGTAGCTGCAGGTAGAGACCCTGATAATAGCCATCTCCCAGCACAAAATAAATGGATGTGAAGTGATTACAGCCATTACTGTACTCAATCACACAGGGACTGGGATTCCCATGAAAGGTATGATTGATATGTACGCCCAGGTCCCTATGATAATAATAATAGTAGATAATAGCCACACCACCACCACCATTCCACGACATGGCCCCATTGTCTTCTGRCTAACAGAGAAAGAGGACTCGCAGTATGGGGTTCTTTAATTGGTTGGAATGGAGCCGCCTGCCTGTCAGAGAGCAGAACAGAGCGGGGCTGATGAGSWATGCGTCCCAAATGGCACCMTGTTCCCTTTATGGTGCACTACTTTCCTATGGGCTCTAGTCAAAAGTAGTGCACTATAAAGGGAATAGGGTGCCATTTGTGAGGCTGATGTAATGTGGGGYGTGACGCGGAGGAGGGAGGCCATGCTGTGCTGTGGGGCTCGCATGTATGAATAGAGTGGAGGAGATACCGCAGTGAACCCTAGGCCATCCACAGGCACGGTGACACATGCAATCATCCTGCCGGGCTCTGGTATCAGATCAGTGGAATACAGGGATTTGCTGTTTGTCTTTCTTTCTTTCTCTCTTATTTCAATCTCTCCCTCTACCTCTCTCTCTCTCTCTCTCTGTAGATCTAAGACTCCAACACCACACCATTCTAATTAACAGGCCAGGTTTTATCACTGCTCTCTGAATCTAATGCTTCCTCTCTCCTTGGATCTCCTACAAACCTTGGATCTTACCTTGATCAAAGSACATAATGTATAACCCACATAACGAATGGAACRACTTTTRAATTAACCGCTCTTTCGCTATGTTTAACAAACCTATAGGATAAGGAAGTGTGGGCATGGCAACTGGGTGGATTACCTCTTTTCTTTTTCACCTGACTGCTACATTTGAAATGCAGTCCCTTCTCGTTTAATGAGCTCTTGAGAGTTCCCTTCCCATTTGCCTCTTGTTATTTGCCTTTTTGTTCATTTCTATTTCATTACAATTGGGAGTTCTCTCTCTCGTTCTCTCTTTCCTTTGTTTCAAATGTATCCATGCAGRCCCAGTAAGATGGTGTCATGGGTATTCGGATTTAGACTACTTAGCCGTAGCGCTGGAAATGTGAGGGAATAAAACAATGGATTGTRTCACAGTAAGCACACTAGATGAGTATTACAGAGACCTGCACATAAACTGATTCAAGTCATAGTTTCTGTATGTTTATATTGGCAGGGTCAAGGGGGGGCTTATAGCTGGGTAGTTACTGCTTGTACAGCCTTCCATATGCCAATTAAATTACATCTTAACCGTGTGAGAAACCCGCCACCATTTCAAGGTGTGTTACTCTTCGCCATGCTGCATGACAATCATTTTATAGCAGTTGGCCAATAAACAGGTCTGGGACCAGGCTACCAGTACTGAGCCCCATGGCATGGCAACAGCCATAGGACCACAAACAGATCTGGGACCAGGCTACAGTACTGATAGTAAGGTGTGTCAAT
>NW_019945309.1:0-1585 GCF_002910315.2 Salvelinus sp. IW2-2015
TGTGTGTGTGTGTGTGCAGGCAGAGACAGGCTGTGTTGATACAGTATACTGTAGTTTTATTCCTCATTTTCATCTCATCTTCATGCGATTTCATACCTGTTAGTTTGAGTGACAGAGAGGGGTGGATGAGCGGAGAGTGGGAGGGAAAGGAGGGTAAGGGATGGGGGGAGAGGAGAACAGGGAAATATAAGAGAAGAAAAAGAGAGTATAATATATGTTGTATACTATATAGAGTATAATATATATTGAGTATAATATATATTGAGTATAATATGTATTGAGTATAATAAATATAGAGTATACTATATAGAGTATCATATATAGAGTATAKTATATAGAGTYTASTATATAGAGTYTASTATATAGAGTATACTATATAGAGTATAATATATAGAGTATAGTATATAGAGTGTACTATATAGAGTATAGTATATAGTGTATAATGTATAGCGTACAGCATATAGAGTACAGTACATAGAGTACAGTATATATCATATAGTATATAGCGTTAACTAGATAGAGTATAGTATATGGAGTATAGTATATATAGTATGGTGTATAGAGTATACTATGTAGAGTATAGTATATAGAGTATAATATAGAGTATAGTATGCATAGTATAGTATGTGGAGTATAATATATGGAGTATGGTATATATAGTATAGTATATAGAGTATAGTATATGGAGTATAATATACAGCATATGATATATAGAGTATAGTGTATAGAGTATAGTATATAGAGTATTGTATATAGAGTATAATATATAGAGTATAGGGTTTCTAGCCAGCCTCCCCTGCAACGGTCCACCTGTTGGATCCTTCGGTGTCCGTGTGTCAGCGTGTGGTTGTCATGGAAATGTCGGTGGAGATAGAATGCTTCTATTGCTCTCTGAAAGACAAAGGCAACATACAATATGATCATAAAGTATATCCCTACGCAGCAAACCAGTCCATGAGCAACCCTAAATATTAGACAGTCCTACCCCTCCAGACTACACCTACCCCTTCCATGACTAGCCTACCCTCCATATTACCTCCCATGATTACCTACCCCTCCATATTACCTACCCCTCCATGTTACTGCCCCTCCATGACTCTACCCTCCATGACTACCTACCCCTGCATGACTACCTACCCCCCATGACTACCGTACCCCTCCATGACTATCCTACCCCTACATGACTACCTACCCCTCCATGATTACCTGCCCCTCCATGACTACTACCCCTCCATGATACCTGCCCCTCCATGACTACCTACCCCTCCATGACTACCTACCCCTGCCATGATTACCTGCCCTCCAGACTACCTACCCTCCATGATTACCTGCCCCTCCATGACTACCTACCCCTCCATGATTACCTGCCCCTCCATGACTTATCTATGAGCAACATTATACTGTATCCTACGTAGCCTTTTTACGTTTATCATCCATTCCTCATCCTTCCATGAATTCACCCATCTCTCTCTCTCTCTCTCTCCTCTTCTCTTCTCTCTCTCTCTCTCTCTCTCTTCTCTCTCTCTCTCTCTCTCCTTCTCTCTCTCTCTCTCTCTCTCTCCTCTCTCAATCCTGCAATTATGTG
>NW_019945309.1:4379-19379 GCF_002910315.2 Salvelinus sp. IW2-2015
CAGTTCCCTAGGCGACAGAAGAGAGTTTTGCGGAGCAATAGAAGCATTCTATCTCCACCGACATTTCCATGACAACCACACGCTGACACACGGACACCGAAGGATCCAACAGGTGGACCGTTGCAGGGGAGGCTGGCTAGAAACCCTATACTCTACATTTTATACTCTATATATTATACTCTATATACTATACTCTATATAATATACTCTATATACTATACTCTATATATTATACTCTATATACTATACTCTATATACTCCACTCTATATATTATACTATARATACTATACTCTATACATTATACTCTATATATTATACTCTATGTATTGTACTATATATACTATACTCTATATACTATACTCTATATATTATACTCTATGTATAAGATGGCAGGGATCACCACCTTTGTGGAGCAGGAGCACAACAGGCGCCTTCCGTACCTGAGACATAACACCCAAGAGAATGGATAGATATATAAAATCGTGTCAAGGGCTCCACAATCAGAGGTGCAGCATGCCGTCGAAGGCACGGGTCAAGCATTTGTGCCCCAGTGGACTTTTTAACATCAATAACTAAGATTGTACAGAACTTCCCTATTAGTGACTTGCCGTAAGAGACAACAGTGGGTCCACATGTACAGTAGCAGGCAAGTCTGCGATTAAACAGAGATGAGCTTGTGTCATGAACAGTCTTTTCTGAGTTGTCCTTATTGCTACCATTTCCCCTGTCAGATAAATGGTCTGCTGCAATAAAATGTTGTTTGAAGGTGCCACTTATTTCAGTTTTGTCTGTGATAGTATTGGAATTCAATAGAACCTCATTGGACAGAGGCGTGGCTGATTCTTTTTAGCGATTTAATTGCCTTCCAAAACTCCAAAATGGAATTAATTAAATAACTTGGACTTTTTATGGAAGCAGTACATGTGTTTCTATGTTGTCTGAACGTGAGCCAGTCAGTAGAGCTATCAGTGTGTCTGACTTCAGACCAAGCTCTGTTCCTAAGCTGAATGAACTCAAGGTGTGAACCATGGGTTGGCTCTATCTTTCATTCTTCATCTCTTCATAGGAGCATGTTTATCAGCTCCAGACATACAAATATACTAAAGAATTGTTCAAGGGGCAAGTTCAGCTTCCGGAATGTTGTTAGTACTAAGTAAGGGAAGGAGGGGGAGAGACCGAGGGGGGTGAGGGGGGGGGGGGGTGTAGGGGAATGGAGGGGAAGTCACATTGTGCTACATTAGGTGTGCGTGTGCAGGTGCGTGTGTGTGCACGTGTGTGTGTGTGTGTGTGTGTGTGTGTGTGTGTGTGTGTGTGTGTGTGTGTGTGTGTGTGTTGTGTGTGTGTGTGTGTGCAGGCAGAGACAGGCTGTGTTGATACAGTATAGCTGTAGTTTTATTCCCTATTTTCATCTCATCTTCATGCGATTTCATACCTGTTAGTTTGAGTGACAGAGAGGGGGTGGATGACGGAGAGTGGGAGGGAAGGAGGGTAAGGGATGGGGGAGAGGAGAAAGGGAAATATAAGAGACGAAAAATAATATAATATATAGCGTATAATAAATAGAGTATAGTATATAGCTATATAATATATAGAGTAATATTATAGAGAGTATAATATATAGAGTATATATATAAAGTATAATATATAGCGTATAAATATATGGTGTACTATATAGAGTATAATATATAGTGTATAATATATAGAGTATAATATATAGAGTGTAATATATAGAGTATTTTTATATAGTGTTATATATAGTATATTATAATGAGTATTTTTATTAGCGTAGTATATATAGAGTATAAATAATATATTATTATATATATAAAGAGTATAGATATATAGAGTATAATATATAGAGTATAATATAATAGAGTATAGTATATTAAGAGCATAATAATAGAGTATATATATAGAGTATAATATACAGAGTATTATATATGGAGTATTTTGATATAGAGTATAATATATTAGAGCATAATATATAGAGTATAATATATAAGAGTATTTATTTTGAAGTATTGTATATAGAGTATATATATAGAGTTAATATATAGAGCATATATATAGAGTATAATATATAGATATATATACAGAAGTATTATATATGGAGTAGTTTTATATAGAGTATAATCTATAGAGCACAAATATAGAGTATAATATACAGAGTATTATATACTGGAGTATTTTTATATAGAGTATAATATATACGCGCATCAATGTGTGTTTTGAATATTGATGCTGAGTGTTTCGATCCTTCTCCCTAATGAACCAGACCTTTATACTAGCAGTTACCATAAATGACAAACAGCAGACTCTCCCTTGTTTCTCTTTCTCATCCCTTCATTCTTTGTCTCGTCCCTTTTCCCTCGTCTGTCCCTCTCCTCCTCTAGCTGGTTGTAAGGCTGTTAGGCTGGTGTCCCCCTTCCCCTCGTCTGTCCTGCTCCTCTTCTAGCTGGTTGTAAGGCCTGTTAGCTTGGTCCCCCTTCCCTCGTCTGTCCTCTCCTCCTCTAGCTGGTTGTAAGGCTGTTAGCTGGTCCCCGCCCTTCCCCTCATCTGTCTCATGTCCTCCTCTAGCTGTTGCTAAGGCTGTTAGCTCGGTCCCCCCCTTCCCCTCAGTCTGTCCTCTCCTCCTCTTAGCTGGTGGAAGGCTGGTTAGCTGGTTCCCCCCTCCCTCATCTGTCCTCTCTCCTCTCTAGCTGGTTTAAAGGCTGTTAGCATGGTCCCCCCTTCCCCTCGCACTGTCCCTCTCCTCATCTAGCTGGTTGTAAGGCTGTTTAGCTGCGTCCCCCCTTCCCCTCATCTGTCCTCTCCTCCTCTAAGCGGGTTGTAAGGCTGTTAGCTGGTCCCCCCTTCCCCTCGTCTGTCCTCTCCTCTAGCTGGTTGTAAGGCTGTTAGCTGGTGTGTAGAAAACAGTCTTTCTACATAGTTAACTCTCTCCCCCAGATAAAACTAAACTTATAAATACTCTAATAAAAGTTAACTTATAAAATTAATATCAGTTGAACACATTTTTTTTTCACCTTTATCTTAACCGAGGTAGGCCAGTTTGAGAACAAGTTCTCAATTTACAACTCCGACCCTTGGCCAAGATTAAAGCAAAGCAGTGCAACACAAAACAAACAGGTTACACATGGAATAAACAAATGTACAATCAATAACACAATAGAAAAAGTATATATACCAGTGCGTGCAAGATAATAAGTAAGATTAGGGAGGTCACAGGGCCAATAAATAGGCCACTATGTGGCGAATAATTTACAATTTAGCAATTAAACACTGTAGTGATAGATTGAGCCAAAGATGAATGTGCAAGTAGAGATACTTGGGTGCGAAAGGAGCAAAAAAAAATATTGCAATATGGGGCCTGAGGTAGTTGGGTGGGCCATTTTACCAAGAATTACAGATGCAATTTGTTACCAGTCATTGGGCAGCCAGCAAACTGGGAAGGAAGGGGCCAAAGGTTTGGGGTGACCAGTGAAAATATACCTGCTGGAGCCGGTGCTACGGGTGGGGTGCGGCTATGGTGACCACGTGAGCTGAGATAAGGCGGGGCTTTAACTAGCAAAATGAACTATAGATTGACCTGGAGCCAGTGGGTTTGGCGACGAATTAGAAGCGAGGGCCAGCAACGAGAGCATACAGCGTCGCAGTGGTGGGTGAGTCATATGGGGCGTTTGGTGACAAAACGGATTGGCAGCTGGGATAGACTGCATCCATTTGCTGAGTAGAGTGTTGGAGAGCTAACATATTGAACACAGTGTACTTCACATGGTCTGTCAGGCTGGGTGCTTTTAATATGTATAAGAGGAACTGTAGATGTAGACGTTTAACTGTGGCAGGGAGGACATACTGTAGACGTTTAACTGTGGCCAGAGAGACAGCTACTGTTAGACGTTTACACTGTGCAGAGAGACAGTTACTGTAGACGTTTTAACTGTGCAGAGAGACCAGTAACTGGTAAACGTTTAACTGGTGGCAGAGAGACAGTATGTAGACGTTTAACTGTGGCAGACAGACCACGTACTGTAACATTTACCTGGGCAGAGAGACAATACTGTAGCGTTTAACTGTGGCAGAGAGCAGTACTGTAGACGTTTAACTGTGGCAGGAGACAGTACTGTAGAACATTTAACTGGGCAGGGAGACAGACTGTAGACATTTAACTGTTGGCAGACAGGACAGTGCTGTAGACATTTAACTGTGGAGACAGACAGTTAACTGTAGACATTAACTGTGGCCAGACAGACAGTGCTGTAGACATTTAACGCTGGCAGAGAGACAGTACTGAGACGGTTTAAACTGTGGCAGAGAGACAGTACTGTAACGTTTTAAACTGTGGCGAGAGAGACAGTAACTGTAGACATTAACTGTGGCAGACAGACGGTATAACCTTCAATCTTCTCAAAGTTTATTTAATTGACCATTTAGTAGTGGAAGTCAAGTTTCACTTCTGGCCTCCATAATTCTTCTGAAAACCAACAAAACATTCTTGCCCCCAGAACCAGCCCAGATCGATGCCGTTGCTCGTCTATTGCTTTCAGCAGTACACAGCCATCTTGTTCTGATCCAAAATGGTAATAATAGTTGTTTTCTTTTCTTGTTTGGGAAACCCGACGGCAAACAGCTCAAGATAGATAGAATTAGCGTCCAGACGGTCCAATCTTACACAAAAAAACTTTCTTTTAGGCATTATAGAAATGAAATGACACTACCACACCCATACTAATGCATGGGACGTTCACACTGACAGAGAAAAAAAAGGGTGAAATAGAAAAATTCTATCCTTCCCTTCCTCCCACTGATCAGACAGGAACCGATGCACTCGTCTCCGTATCTGGCAACAGCTTTTCATGTTTCCGCGTAGTGATGAGGGGAAGATGGCCGTATAATAACATGTGTTATGTGAAGAGTGTAGGATGTGGGTGTGGAGATGTGAGGTTTTTGTCTTGCACTCTGTTCTTAGGGTCTCTAGGTTAAGGGGTCGTCCACGTGGTCTCTAGGGGTTAAGGTCCAGTCCAGTGGTTTCTTAGGGTTAAGGTCAGTCCAAGTGGTTTCTAGGTTAAGGTTCAGTTCCAGTGGTTTCTAGGGTTAAGGTTCAGTCAGTGGTCTCTAGGGTTAAGGTCAGCCCGTGGTTTCTAGGTTAAGGTTCAGTTCCAGCTGGTAGTGAGCTAAGCTGTAGTGTTGTAACTGAGGTTAGTGTAATACTGTAGCTGTAGTACTGCTAAGCATAACTAAGTGAGTTGTAGTGCGTAACTGTTGAGGTACTTATGTCTGTAGTTGCTGTACTTAGTAGTGTAGTTGTGCGTACTATATGTAAGCTGTCGTGTAGTACTGTAGCTGTAGTGGGAGTGTGGCTACTTATATTTGTAGCTGTAGTGTAGTAACTGTAGCTGTAGTGTTAGTGTGGTACTATATTGTACTGTAGTGTAGTACTACTGTAGTCTGTGAATAGCTAGCTAGTGTGTACTGTACTTATGTGTGCGACCATATTGGTGCTGTAGTGTAGTACTGTAGCTTAGTTGTAGTGTGGTACTTATAATTGTAGCTGTAAGTGTGTACTGTTAGCTGTTAGTGTAGTGGGTACAAATATTGGTACTGTAGTGTAGGATGTGCTGTAGCTGTAGTGTTAGTTTACTATATTGTAGCTCGTAGTGTAGTTACTGTAGCTGTAAGTGGAAGTGTGGTACTATATTGTAGCTGTAGTGTAGTACGTAGCTGTGTGTAGTGTGGTCACTATATTGTAGCCTGTAGTGTAGTACTGTAGCTGTAGTGGAGGGTGGTACTATATTGTAGCTGTAGTTAGTACTGTAGCTGAGTTAGTGTGGTACTATATTGTAGCTGTAGTGTAGTCTGTAGCTGTAGTGTAGGTGTGGTTACTATATTGTAGCTGTAGTGTAGTACTGTAAGTCTGTAGTGTAGTGTGGTACTTATATTGTAGCTGAGTGTAGTACTGTAGCTGTAGTGTAGTAACTGACGCTAGCGTCCCACCTCGGTAACAAGCCCAGTGAAACGTGGCAGGGCGCCAAATTCAAAACAACAGAAATCCCATAATTAAAATGCCTCAACATACCACGTATATTTTACACCTTTTAAAGATTAAACTGTGTTGTTAATTCCAGCCACCAGGTCGATTTCAAAAAGGCTTTACGACGAACAAGCACACCAACGATTATGTTAGGTCAGAAGCCAAGTCACAGCCATTTTTCCAGCAAAAGAGAGGAGTCACAAAAAAGCAGAAATAGAGATAAAATTAAGCACTAACCTTTGATGATCTTCAATCAGATGGACACTCGTAGGACTTCATGTTTACAGCAATATATGTATGTTTTTGTTTCGGTAAATTTTCATATTTATATCCCAAAAATCTCAAGTTTTACATTGTGCCGTTATGTCTCAGTAGTCTCCAAAAACATCTGGTGATTTTGCAGATAGCCACATCAATTTACAGAAATTAGTCATAATAAACATTGATAAAAAGATACAACTGTTATGCCAATGGAATGTTTAGATCTCACTTCTCCTTAATGCAACCGCTGTGTTAGATTTCAAAAAACTTTACGGAAAAAGCACACCATGCAATAATCTGAGTACAGGCGGCTCAGACAACAAAAAACGAGCCAATACAGATATCCGCCATGTTTGGAGTCAACAGAAGTCAGAAATAGCATATAATATTCACCTACCTTGATGATCTCATTAGAATGCACTCCCAGGAATCCCAGTTCCCACAATAAATGTTGATTGGTTCGATAAAGGCCATTTATGTCCAAATAGACCTCCATTTTTGTTCGCACGTTTAGTCACAATCCCAACTCACGACGCGCAGGCAAGTCCAGGCGAAAGGTTCAGGACGAAAAGTCATATTACAGTTTGCTAGAAACATGCAAATGAAGATAGAATCAATCTTTTGATGTTTTTATCATAAATCTTCACTATGTTCCTACCGGAGTAATTCCTTTAGTTTGTAGAAATCAATGGAACGCCAGTTAACACTCACGGGAGCGCATGTGATCAGACTCAGTGCCACTCAGCAAGGGACCTCTGACCATTTCAGCTCTCATTCCCCCTATCTTTTCACAGTAGAAGCATCAAACAAGGTTCGAAAGGACAGTTGACATCTAGTGGAAGCCCTTAGAAAGTGCAATATGACCAACAAGACACGTATATTCGATAGAGCAATGACTTGAAAAACACCCAAACCTCAGATGTCTCCACTCACTGGTTGGGATTTGTCTCAGGTTTTTGCCTGCCTATGAGTTCTGTATACTCACAGACAATCCAATTCAAACAGTTTTAAGAAACTTCAGAGTGTTTTCTATCCAAATCTCTAATTATAATAAATTTCTAGTTTTCATGGCTGAGTACAGGCAGTTTCATTTGGGCACTGCGTTCTCATCCAAATTCCGAATGCTGCCCCCTAACCTAGTTGAAGTTCTTAAGTAACCCCACCCCTTCCCTCCTCTCCCCCCTTCCTTCACCTCCTCAGTCCTCTCCCTCCTTCCTTCTAGATGCTCCCCTCACGCCCCTCTGTCTCTCCCCCTCCTTCCTCTAGATGCTTCCACCTTCTCCCTTCTCCTGTCTCTCCCCCTCCTTCCTCGAGATGCATCAACCCTCACCCCCTCCTGTCTTTCCAGCGCTTCATCCCCTACACCTCCCCTCACCCCCCTTCTGTCTCCATGTCTTAATCCCCTCTGTCAGGATGATTTTACACTCCTCCCTCATCTCCTCCCGACTTCCTAACGGAGGAAGAGAGGATTAGTCACACCTCCTCCGCTCCTCTCTCTCTCTCGCTCTCTCGCTCTCTCTCTCTCGCTCTCTCGCTCTCTCTCTCGCTCTCCTTTCATCCATTGTGTGAGTGCGTGTGGGTGTGCGTTTGTGTGTGTGTGTGCATGTGTGTGTTTGTGTGTAGATTATCCTGTGTGAGAAGGCAGGAGTCAATCAAACCCTTGATGAGAGAACCTCATTCAGCTTTAACGAGCTTGGCGTTCCCCTCCTGACCCTGAAAGGAGAGACACACTGGGCTTAAGATGAGGAAGATCACTCTTCACACTCACACGCGCAGGTGCTGAACAGTTTAGGCATTCATTCTGAGTGGTTAAGGTTTTGGATAATAATTATATTTGCAAGYCACACTGATTCACCCCAGGCATTTGTGTGCTTTCAGGCCTTTTGCAGTGGCGTCAAGCATTAGTTGCCCTCAGGGTCTGTTATGGTGTGTATGTGTGCGTCTTTTAGTGTGTGTGTCTTTGTGTGCGTTTGCATGTGTGTGTGCACTTTGGGCCGGGGAGAAATGGGAGAGGTTTACAGGGTGATAGGCTGAGTGAATGACAGGGTGATAGGTTGAGTGAGTGACAGGGTGATAGGTTGCGCGGGTGAAGTGTTGATAATGGCCTCTTCATCACCACGACAACGACCTTCTACTACAGAGGGTTAGTCAAGTCACTAAACCTTTAGTCCAAGTCGAGTCCCAAGTCTCTAGTGTTGGAGTCCAAGTCCTTTAAACTGAAGTCACAAGTCTCTAGTGTTGGAGTCCAAGTCCTTTATACTGAAGTCTCAAGTCTCTAGTGTTGGAGTCCTAGTCCTTTATACTGAAGTCACAAGTCTCTAGTGTTGGAAGTCCTAGTCCAACGTCTTCTTATACTGAATCTCTAGTGTTGGAGTCCTCAGGCAAGCTCTTAAACTGATCAGTCTCAAGTCTCTACGTGTTGGCAGTCCACAGTACAAGTCTTTTATACGCGAAGTCTCTAGTGTGTTGGGTCCTGCAAGTTTTTATTAGCTGGAAGGTCTCAAGTCTCTAGTGTTTGGAGGTCCAAGTCCTTTTATACTGAAGTCTCTAGTGTTGGAGTCCTAGTCCTTATACGAATCTCAATCTCTAGTGGTTGAGTCAATCCTTTAAACTGAATCACAAGTCTCTAGTGTTGGAGTCAGTCCAAGTCTTTTATACTGAAGTCTCAGTCTCTAGTGTTGGAGTCCTAGTCCTTTATATACTGAAGTCACAAGTCTCTAGTGTTGGAGTCCAGCCAGTCTTTATACTGAAGTCTCTAGTGTTGGAGTCCTAGTCCTTTATACTGAGCACAGTCTCTAGTGTTGGAGTCCAAGTCGTTTAACTGAAGTCTCAAGTCTCTGTGTTGGAGTCCTAGTCCTTTATACTGAACGGCACAAGTCTCTAGTGTTGGAGTCCAAGTTCTTTATACTGAAGTCTCAAGTCTCTAGTGTTGGAGTCCTTAGTTCCTTTATACTGAAGTCTCAAGTCTCTAGTGTTGGAGTCCTAGTCCTTTATACTGAAGGCACAAGTCTCTAGTGTTGGAGTCCAAGTTCTTTATACTGAAGTCACAAGTCTCTAGTGTTGGAGTCCAAGTCCTTTATACTGAAGTCACAAGTCTCTAGTGTTGGAGTCCAAGTCATTTCTACTGAAGTCACAAGTCACTTGGTAGTCCTAAAAGACTGTCCAATCATTTTTTAAGCTTAATTTCATTTCAGTGACCAGGTTTGCATCCAAGCATGTCATGCAGATGAAAAAGGTCACGACCGGGGCTGATGAAGACAGGAAATGCTGGTGCAATTTTATCATTGTCGACAGACAATTTGTTTGTTCGACATGGTGGGATATTTTTGTGTCTGTAAAGTTAATTATGTGAGAAATGGGGTGGAAACGCCTTTATGGCGGTGGAAACTGTGGAGAACGTTGAACACTATTATGGGTAGGAATTCGAACATGTCTCTTTTGTTGAATCGGAGGGTGTATTTATTACAAAARTACATGACATCGCAAACTACTTTACTGAATATTTTACAGGCAAAGTGGACAAGTTGAGGAATGCTATGATTCCAACTGATGGCTCCGTGTCATATACCCTTATAACAGATTGTATCATGAAGGAGAGGCAATGTATGTTTGAATTTCATCAAGTAGAAAGGGAAGAGGTAGAAAGGATGCTGTTGTCTCTTTCGGATGACAAYTCATCTGGTACAGATCATCTAGACATCAAATTGCTTAGAGTTACAGCTAACCAATTATCTACCCCAATCTCTCATATTTGTAATAAGTGCTTGATGTATGGGGTGTGCCCAGAAGTCTGGAAAGAGTCAAAAGTTATTCCACTACCTAAGGATAAAACATCTTCATTCACTGGTCCTAATAGTCGTCCTATAATCTTGCTGCCTGTGTTAAGTAAATTATTGGAAAACATTGTATCTGTACAAATCAAGGATTATTTCTCAAGTAATGGTCTGATAACGGGTTTCCAGCATGCATACAAAGAAGGACATTCTATGAGTACGGCCTCAGCACAAATGACAGGTGATTGGTTAAAGAGTATGGATGACAGGAGGTTAGTTGGTGCAGTGTTGCTAGATTTCAGTGCTGCTTTTGATGTAATTGATCATGAACTGTTACTAGGTCAACTCAAATGTTATGGTTTTAAGTCTGCTGCTCTGTCCTGGATGAAATGCTATCTATCTAGGAGAAGGCAAAAAGTGTTCTTTAATGGTAGCTTTTCAAACAGTAAAGATATACACTGTGGTGTTCCTCAAGGAAGCTGCCTAGGACCACTTCTCTATTCTATCTTTACTAATGATTTACCTTCAGTAATGAACAAATCAAGAGTGGTCATGTATGCTGATGACTCTACAATGTATAGCGCAGCATCAGAATGTAATGAGCTAACAGATGTACTGAGCAGTGAACTAAGAATGGTGTCTGAGTGGGTTGATATGAACAAGTTGGTGTTGAACATTTCTAGAACTAAATGTATTGTATTTGGATGAAGATATATGCTTGCTGATGATCCCCAATTGAATTTGTCGATGAATAGAATACATGTACAGCAAGTGAAAACAACAACTACTAGGTGTCATGTTGGACGCAGCTTTATCCTGGTCAGAACACTTAGATAATATTGTTATTAAGATGGGTAAGGGAATTGCTGTTACAAGAAAATGTTCAGAGTATGTAAATTCTAGCACACTGAATCAGGTGATTCAATCTCTGGTCTTATCACACTTAGAGTAATGTCCAGTTATATGGTCAATCCCTGGTCCCGTCACACTTAGAGTACTGTCCAGTTATATGGTCAATCCCTGGTCCCGTCACACTTAGAGTACTGTCCAGTTATATGGTCAATCCCTGGTCTTATCACACTTAGAGTACTGTCCAGTTATATGGTCAATCCTGTCCCCACACTTAGAGTACTGTCCAGTTATATGTCAATCCCTGGTCCTATTCACACTTAGAGTACTGTCCATATATGGTCAACCCTGGTCCTATCACACTTAGAGTACTGTCCATTTATGTTCAATCCCTGGTCCTATCACACTTAGAGTACTGTCCAGTTATATGGTCAATCCCTGGTCCTATCACACTAGAATACTGTCCAGTTATGCTGTCAATCCCTGTCCTATCACACTTGAGTACTGTCCAATTATATGGTCAACCGGTCCTGTCACACTTAGAGTACTGTCCAGTTATATGGTCACCCTGGTCTAGTCACACTTATAACTGTACAGTTATATGTTAATCCCTGGTCCTATCACCTTAGATACTGTCCAGTGTATATGTCAATTCCGTGCGCGTGATTCGACGACGTTGAATACTGTCAGATATGGTCAAGGCCCTGGTCCGTATCGACACTGTAGAGTTAGCTGTCCAGTTTAGTGGAATCCCTGTCCCACACATCTGGGCGATTGTAATCCCTATCACAGCTTAGAGTACTCGTCCAGTTTATATGGTTAACCCTAGGTCCTTATCACACTAGTCGAAACTGATCGCAGTGTTATATGGTCCAATCCCTGGAGTCCGTGATCACACTTAGGGAGGTAGCTGTCACAGTGGTGAATAGTCGGGAATTCCGCTTGGTCCTGTCACAGCTTAGAGTACTGTCCATGATGGTATGTCAATGTCGCGCTTGGTTCCTGTAACTAGAGTAGCTGTTAGGATTACATCCATAGTTATCAGTGGTCATATTCCGCTTGTCCTGTCACACTTTACGTGTACCTGTCCAGTGTGTGGTGCATGAATGGCTCATCCTGGCAGCGAAAGAGTATGAAAAAGAGCTTCCAAATGGGTCAGAACAGGCTGGCAGATTAAGCTTTCTGTGCTTTATCCTGTGGCGATGAATGTGAGCCCATATGGCTTCTTCAGAAGTCTCTCGATTGCTCATTTGGTTGAAAGAACCGATTTTTGGTTCTTTATTTACCAGTCTTCTGTATTTTTCTTTGTAGAAGGTTAATTTTCCCCAAAACACAGGTGAAGAGTTCTTCAGCGCCAGTGTATCATTATCATTACTTACTTTCAGAACATTAATAATTAGGTAACATTTAATTTGTATTAGGGACAGTATGACTACATTATTCATTAGTAAAAATCATCTAAATGTGTCTGTAGACCAATATGACTGGACAGAAGTAGAAAGACATCTAAAAATTTTCGTAGTATATCCATAATGACTGTGCTAGGAATATAGGGAAGAAGATGGCACTCTAATGTGCTCAGCACCATATTACTGGACAGAGTTAGGAAAGAACATCTAAATGGATAACCATATGACTGGAGGAAGTAGTAATAGACATCTAATGTGATATCCACCTTTGATGATCCTGGACATGAATTAAATAAAGAACATTTTATTGTGACAGTTGGTGACCATATGAGCTTGACGAGTGAAATAGAGAGAAGTTAACAGTCTTTTAATTGGATACACCATATGATCTCCAGATTAGTAGGAATATTAACTCAATGCAGTAAGACCATATTTATTGACCGGATTACGAAGAGATAACCTTAACTGTATTTAGGACCATATGACTGGACAGAAAGTAGGAAAGCAACATATCTATTTGTGAAGAGCGATAAATGATTGACAGAATAGAAATCAGACATCTAGTTGATATACATCAATTGGATTGGAGCATTGAGAGTAGAATTAACACTCAATGTGTTGAGGATTCTCATTGTGATTGGACAGGAAGTAGAAATAACATCTAATGTGATAGACCATATGACTGGACAGGAAATAGAAAGTATCAACTAAATGTTAAATGTGTTTCCTGTCAGGTATTTATTTTAATTGTCTGTATTGTCTACTTGTTGAATGTTTGTGAAGTCTTGATTTGTGGTTGTTTGTAATGTATTTTTAATTGGTGTTGGATCCCGGGAAGATTAGCTAGCGTTATGGGGTTCCTAATAAAAKTTACAAAATTACAAATGCGCAAATATTGATATAACAACCATCATATGGAAGTAATCTTGAGGTCACCCGATGCCATGTTGTGTGGTCCTCCCAATACGACTTGGGAAAGCAGACAGTTTATTAAGATACAGATGAACCATGTTCTGATGAACTTCACAGGGAGGTCAAAGTGCACAGTGATGAGCTTGATGCTCCTTTCCAATAAATATCCAGGGTCTGACTCTGATGATATGATCATCGATGCTTGGCTGCCTTTTGACAAGTAAACATGATCTCACTCTTATCCATAAGTATCTCATCATGTAGGTAGCCTGCCCGCACTGTATTTACCAGCTGTTGGTTACAGCGCACTTGGGCACATTTGTGACAAAACCATCAGTAGGGTTGAAAATGCGATGGAAATCCATTCAACTTGTATTTTCTGATTCGGTACATGGGAATTTAACCGCAGAAGTAAGTCTTGTGGGAAGCCTTTTCCCCCAGCCTTGTGGGAAAAGGTGCATATTATTTTTCATGCAGATTTGTATCTGTCGCCAATCTAGCTACCGATTTAAATAGATAATACTTATGTCCCTATCGTTTACTGTTGTATCTCGTATGTTGAATTATGCAAAAGAGAGAGACCTGTCTTTTCAGTTTTCGTGTATGCGTGGGTGCGTGTGTGTCTGTGTGAGAGAGACACAGAGAGAGAGAAAGAGCTCAGCAGCATTAGTGTTGAGTCAGCCCAGTTCTTCTCCAGTCTCTCTCTATACAGTCTCATTATCATCTCTGTCCTGCTGCACATCAACAGACACACACAGACTCTCCTGACCTCATGCCTGAGCGCACACAAGTGCGACACCACACAAACGCACACACACACACACACACACACACACACACACACACACACACACCACACACCACACACACACACACACAACACACCACACACACAAACCACACACACACACACACACACACACACACCACACACACACACACACATTGTACCGGCCTTTACCACCTCTTACTGCCAAGCGATTACGGACCATTACATACTGCAGCACCGTGTGGTGTTGTGGTGCAATAAGGTATCACGGTCTGACTTCATTATTCAACGTTCATGATAAACGTACATTTTTCTGTCATTAATTCCGACTGGTTAGGGTTAAGTTTGGTTTGGTATAACGGTTTAAACAAGAAAAAATAGAGGTGCCTCGCACTGCAATTAGTACCTCGATCAGCGGAGCGCACGTTTAATCCCTTCCTCTATCCCCTCCACAACGGCCCGCGCAAGCAACAGCCTACTCAATGATAATAGCGCTCACGTTTGTCCTAGGCGGATGGCATTGAAGGCCTCTTCGACATCCTGGGGACCTGGACAAATGTTAATACTAAGTCAATGGTGTGATGCTGGCTGGTGGGTGTGTGTATGTGTGTGTGTGTGTGTGTGTGTTGGCACGTGTGTGTGGCATGTGGTGTGTGCACGTGTGTGTGGTGGTGTGTGTTGTTGTGTGTGTTGTGTGTGTGTTGTGTAGGGGTGTGTGTGTGTGTGTGTGTGTGTGTGTGTGTGTGTGTATGTGTGTGTGTGTGTGTGTGTGTGTGTGTGTGTGTGCCTGTGTGTTGTGCCTTTGTGTGTGTATTGCGTGCGTGTGCGTGCCGCAGCAGGCGTGTGGGAGTAATCTGTTAAGAAGTGGATGTAATGTTCCCTTTTAATTCTCTCATCTACATGGGAGAGAGACCGAGGCCACTCAGGTCAGCCTTTTGAAGTGTCAAAACAAAACAACATCACAGGACTACACACACAGATCATGTGAGAAACATGAG
>NW_019945309.1:24379-25825 GCF_002910315.2 Salvelinus sp. IW2-2015
CTCCATAATGGATCAGTCCACTGTGATGGAAGGAAAGATAGCTCATCCAGTGTTTTATGTTTGTCCTCGCGTGACTCATCCAGGGTTTTATGTTTGTCCTTGCTGACTCATCCAGGGTTTTAATGTTTGTCCTCGCTGACTCATTCAGGGTTTATGTTTGTCCTTTGATGACTCATCCAGGTTTTATGTTTGCCCTCGCTGACTCATCCAGGGGTTTTATGTTTCCCCTCACTGACTCATCCAGTGTTTTATGTTTGTCCTCGCTGACTCATCCAGGGTTTATATGTTTGTCCTTGCTGACTCATCCCAGGGTTTTATGTTTGTCCTCGCTGACTCATTCAGGGTTTTATGTTATCTTTGACTCAGTCCAGGGTTTTAGTTTGCCTCACTGACTCATGCCAGGGTTTTAGTTTTGCCCTCACTGACTCATCAGGGTTTTTGATGTTTGCCCCGCTTGACTCATCCAGGGTTGTTATGTTGTCCTGCGGACTCATCCAGGGTTCTCCCTGACTCATTCAGGGGGACTTTTGTGTATTTCTATCATACAATCGACTACTATTTCTTCAACACCCTGACACACCATACACACACACACACACACACACACACAACACACACACACACACACAACACACACACACACACACACATACACACACACAACAAACACTACCTATACACACGTGGACGAGTCAAAGCAGGTTGGCTGTTGATCAGCGTTAGCTCGACACTGTACCTGCTCGTTAGCCAAGTCAAAAGTGACACACGTGTGGCCTCATCGTCATGGCAACAACTGTAGCATTATATTCATCGTGTTTTCATAACACTGCAGCTCAGCGCGTATCGCAGTGAGAGAGAGAGAGAGTGTGTGTGTGTGTGTGTGTGTGGTGTGGTGTGTGGTGTGTGTGTTGTGTGTGTGTGTGTGTGTGTGTGTGTGTGTGTGTGTGTGTGTGTGTGTGTGTGTGTGTGTGTGTGTGGTGTGTGTGTGTGTGTGTGTGTGTGTGGTGTCGGAAGTAAGTGTGAACACTGTGAGATTGTTTTCATAGCCTGAATCTGTTTCTCATCTATCTCCATAACTACCCCCTCTTCTTCCATCTGTCTTTCTCCTCCCCTCCTCCTCCCTCCCTCCCTCTCCTCCCTCCCTCCTCCCTCTCTCTCTCATCTCTCTCTCTCCTTCTGCTTCTCTCGTCTACACTTCTCTCTCCCTCTCTCTCTCTCCTCTTCTATCACTCTCTCGCTCAGCTCTCTCTCCCCCGCTCTGCCTCCTCTCTCGCCTCTTCGCTCTCCTCCTGTCCTCCTCCTCTCCTCTCCCCCTATCTCCTCCTGTCTCTCCTCTCCCTCTCTTCCTCTTTTCCTTCTCTCTCTCTCGTCTCTCTTCTCTGCTCTCTGTCAGTTAAGTGATGGATGACTGATAGATTGCTGTATCGTGGTGTTGGAGGGCTGTAG
>NW_019945309.1:25850-35402 GCF_002910315.2 Salvelinus sp. IW2-2015
ATCAGTCCACTTTGACATGGCCCCGCAATGGATCATTCCACGTGATGGCATCAGTCCACTTGATGATCAGTTCCACGTGAAAGGCCCCGCAATGATCAGTCACGTGATGGATTCAGTCACTGTGACAGGCCTCCATAATGGATCAGTTCCACGTGTACAGCCTCCATAATGGAATCAACCACTGTGATGATCAGTCCACTGTGATGGACAGTCCACTGTGACAGGCCTCCGCAATGGATCAGTCCACTCTGATGCATCAGGTCCACTGTGAATGGATCAGTCCATCTGTGAATGATCAGTCCACTGTGATGGATCAGTCCACTGTGACAGCCTCCATAATGGATCAGTCCACTTGAGGACAGGCCTCCGCAATGGATCAGTAACTACGTTGACAGGCCTCCGCCAATGGATCAGTCCACTGAACAGGCCTCCGCAATGGATCAGTCCACTGTGATGGATCAGTCCACTGTGATGGATCAGTCCACTGATGAATGGATCAGGCCACTGTGATGGATCAGTCCACTGTGACAGGCCTCCATAATGATCAGTCCACTGTGACAGGCCTCCATAATGGATCAGTCCACTGTGACAGCGCCTCCATAATGGATCAGTCCACTGTTGATGGATCAGTCCACTGTGACAGGCCTCCATAATGATCAGTCCACTGTGAAGCCTCCATAATGGATCAGTCCACTGTAATGGATCAGTCCACTCTGACAGGGCCTCCATAATGATCAGTCCACTGTGACAGGCCCTCCATAACTGGATCAGTCCACTTACAGGCCTTCATAATGGCCATCACTCCACTGGCAGGCCTCCATAATGGATCAGTCCACTGTGACAGGCCTCCATAATGGAATCAGTCCACTGAGACAGGCTCCAGGAGCGAATCAGACAGGTGTCTCGTGGCACCATGAATAAAAATGCGTCTGCTGACTAAAGAAATATCAGTCGACCAACAACTAATCGACCAACAGCCTATACGGCAAACAATCCACCCGTCGACTAAACGATAATACGTGGTCACGGGTGACCTGCCTGGTTAAAGGGTTCATTCAATCCGCATCGCAAAATAAATTCTCCTTTGACAGCTTGTTGGCCATTTAAAGGCTATGTTCCGCTTTAGCGGAGACTGTATACACGGGAAAAACTTATTTTGCCGCTCACTTACCTTTAGATTCTATTGTGGAAGATGTAAACGCTTCAGCTTTACAGGACTGAATGGAGCCCATAGCGGTTACGCACACAGACCACTTGAGAGCACTAGTGAATTGTCCTTTGTCTGATAGTTTTTATTCACTCACTACGACAAGCAGGGGGGTGAAAAACAATCATTTATTTTCTCTAGTTCACTGAGTAGGGTCCTGAAACCTATTCACAGTGGGTCCTGAAGGAGCTGTTCTCATCCTCTTTCTCTCCTTCTCTATTAAAATTCAAGGGACTTTATTGTCATGGGAAACATATGTTCACGTTGCAAAGCAAGTGAAGCAGATAATAAACAAAAGTGAAATAAACAATAAAAAGAAAAGTGAACAGTAAATATTCCTCGCTCATCACTAGAGGGTTTTATGTTTGCCCTCGCTGACTCATCCAGGGTTTTTATGTTTGTCCTTGCTGACTCATCCAGGGTTTATGTTTGCCCTCGCTGACCTCATCCAGGCGGTTTTATGTTTGTCCTGCTGACTCATCCAGGTTTTATGTTTTGTTCCTTGCGACTCCATCCAGGGTTTATGTTTGTCCTCGCTGACGTTATTCAGGGTTTATGTTTGTCCTTGATGACTCATGCCAGGGTTTTATGTTTGCCCTCGCTGACTCATCCAGGTTTTAATGTTCCCCTCACTGACTCATCCAGTGTTTTATGTTTGCCTCGCTGACTCATCCAGGGTTTTATGTTTGTCCTGCTGACTCATCCAGTGGTTTTTATGTTTGTCCTCGCTGACTCATTCAGGGTTTTATGTTGTCTTTGATGACTCATCCAGGTTTTATGTTTGCCCTCCTGACTCATCCAGGTTTTATGTTTCCCTCACTGGACTCATCCAGTGTTTAATGTTTGTCCTCGCTGACTCATCCAGGGTTTTATGTTGTCCTGCTGACTCATCCAGGGTTTTATGTTTTCTCGCTGACTCATTCAGGGTTTATGTTTTCCTTTGAGTCATCAGCGTTAGTTGCTCACTGACTCATCCAGGGTTTTATGTTTGCCCTCACTGACTCATGCGCAGGGTTTATGTTTGCCCCGCTGATCATCCAGGGTTTATGTTTGTCCTCGCTGACTCATCCAGGGTTCTCGCTGATCATTCAGGGGACTTTTTGTGTATTTCTATCATACAATCGACTACTATTTCTACAACACCCTGACCAACACACACACACACACACACACCACACAGCACACACACACACAGCACACACACACACAACACACACACACACATACACCACACACACACACACATACCTATACACACACGTGACGAGTCAACAGTGGTTGGCTGGTTGATCAGCGTTAGCTCTGACACTGTACCTGCTCGTTAGCCAAGTCAAAATGACACACGTGTGGCCTCATCGTCATGGCAACAACTGTAGCATTATATTCATCTGTGTTTCATAACCACTGCAGCTCAGCGCGTATGCAGTGAGAGAGAGAGAGAGGTGTGTGTGTTGTGTGTGGTGGTGTGGTGTGTGTGCTGTGTGTTGTGTGTGTGTGTGTGTGTGTGTGTGTGTGTGTGTGTGGTGTGGTGTGTGTGTGTGTGTGTGGTGTGTGTGTGTGTGTGTGTGTGTGTGTGTGTGTGTGTCGGAATGTAAGTGTGAACAACTGTGAGAATGTTTTCATAGCCTGAAATGCTGTTTCTCATCTATCTCCATAACTACCCCCTCTTCTTCCATCTGTCCCTATCTCCCTCCCTCCCTCCCTCCTCCTCCCTCCCTTCCCTCTCCTCCCTCCCTCCTGTATGTTTAGGTGAGTTGTGTATGAATCAGCAGGGTTGTTTGAAGGGGGAATCTGTGTAAATGTCACTCTGACCTTTCATTTCATTTCTACCTCCTGGAGTGAGGCACACACACAGTCACACACACACACACACACACACACACACGCATGCATGCATGCTGCACCTCCTAAAACACACACACACACATTCACACACACATCTCTTTTTCTCTTATTTAGTCTGAGTGTGTGTGTGTGTGTGTGCATGTGCGTGAGTGTTAGTGGTGCGCGGGTCAGCTGTTTGTTCACCCACCCACAAATGCTAATAACCATCCGCCGGACTTATATGTGAAGAAGTGAAAATGCGCTGTTGGCTGCAGAACTATTTTTTTGACGGGGTGGGCAGGAATTTGTTTTGCCTGATGTAGATACAGTTGAAGTCAGAAGTTTACATARACCTTAGCCAAATACATTCAAACTCAGTTTTTCACAATTCCTGACATTTAAGTAAAAATTCMCTGTCTTAGGGCAGTTAGGATCACCACTTTATTTTAAGAATGTGAAATGTCAGAATAATAGCAGAGAGAATAATTTATTTTATTTTATTATGCAAACCGTAGTCTGGCTTTTTTATGACGGTTTTGGAGCAGTGGCTTCTTCCTTGCTGAGCGGCCTTTCAGGTTATGTCGGTATAGGAGAAAACACAATGAAGCAACAACAAAAGGGAAAGGTTTTCTGTGCAAAATGTCCAAATGACATCAGTTTGACCGGTTGTAAGGAGAAATAAAGTTGTGAAGACGACCCTAAGATTTCATATTGTATGTGGTTGAAATACTATCGGCTTTTATGATGATTTCATGACGAAGACAACACCTCTACAGATCGTATCGAACTGAGCATTCAATTCCCTCAAGATGCAGAACGAAATAAATCATATTTCTCCACTCCTGTTCCCAAATCCACATTTTTCAACTGTGTTTAATTTTCAGCAAACTTAACTGTGTAATATATTGTAATACACATAACAAGATTCAACAACTGAGACACTAAACTGAACAAGCTTCACAAGCATGTGACTAAACAGAAATAGAAAATATGTCTCCTGAAACAAAGGCGGGGCGGTCAAAATCAAAAGTAACAGTCAGTATCCCTGTGTGGCCACCAGCCTGCATTAAGTACTGCAGTGCATCTCCTCCTCATGAACTGCACGCAGATTTCCAGTTCTTGCTGTGAGATGTTACGCCACTCTTCCACAAGGGCACCTGAAGTTCTGGACATTTCTGGGGGAGATGGCCCCAGCCCTACCATCCGATCTACAGGTCCCAACGTGGCTCAACTGGGATTGAGATGCCGGGCTCTTTCGCTGGCACATGGACAAGAACACTGACATTCTGTCTTTGCCGGAAATCACGCACAGCAACAGAGTAGTATGCTGGTGGCATTGTCATACTGAAGGGTATGTAGTCAAGAGTCAGCCTGGCAGGAAGGGTACAACTTGAGGAGGAGGATGTCTTCCCTGTAACTCACAGAGTTGATAGATTGCGAATCCCGACCATCACCCTTGGTGAATAGCAAAACAACGTCCGACTCATCAGTGAAAGAGCACTTTTTTGCCGTTGTCTGGTCCCGAGCCGACGGTGGGTTTGTTGGCCCATAGCGACGTGTCTGCAGGTCATGTCTGGATGAGGACCTGCCTTACGGCCTACGCAAGCCCTCAGTCCAGCCCTTCTCAGCCCAGTTGCGGGACAGTCTGAGTACGATGAGGGGATGTGCGTTCCTGGTGTAACTGGCAGTTGTTGTTGCCATCCTGTTAACTCTGTCCGAGGTGTGAATGTTCGAATTGTACCATTCCTGTTGCAGTGTTTGTTACAGCGTGTCTGCTATGCGAAGGTGATCAGCTGTCGTCCTGTCTCTCTTGTAGCGCCGTGTTAGGCCATCTCACAGTACCCGACTTGTACAATTTTTGCCCTGGCCATCTGCAGTCTCTCCTCTCCTTCAGCCATGCCTAAGGCACGTTCACGCGATGGCGAGCAGGGACGCTGGGCATCTTTCTTTGTGTGTTGGTTCAGAGAGCAGTAGAAAGGGCCTCATTTAGTGGTCCCACAGATTTTCATAACTGTGAGCTTAATTTGCCTCTGTCGTAAGCTGTTAGTGTCCTAACGACCATCCACAGTGCCATGTTCATTATTGTTTATTGGTTATTGAACACAGAATGGGAAACAGTGTTAACTGTGAAGTTATTTGGATTTGTATTAATGACATCTTTGAGGACAGGGTCCTGAAAAAGGGAAGTTTCGTTATGTGCGAGTGTAACTACATTGATGGTTTTTCTTTCATATACTGGTATTACAGTTGACCAGAAAAGTATTCAGACTTTTGGCCACGTTTTGTTTTACGTTACAGCCTTTCTTTCTAACATGATTACGTTACAGCCTTTCCTAACATTGATTACGTTACAGCCTTCTCTCTAACATGTGATTACGTTAGCTTGTTCCACTTATACATTACATGCCTATATCACAGTACGACAGCTATTCTTACATGTATTACGCCCCGAATACTACAGCCTTCGACTATTAGAAGCTACTAACATGAGACAGCCTATTTCTTGAAATTGTCGCTTCACATTGACTACACATTTTCATAATATGATACTTACAGGCTTTAAATTATACGTTACAGTATTTAATTGACGTACACCTCTTACATATACTTAAGCATGTTTACGATCGTACAGCCTTTCTAACTGATTACGTACAGCCCTACATCTTTGTTAAGCTTTTAAAGACGTAGCTTCTACTATTCTTAAGCTTCAGTCGTTAGCTTTTCACATGGATTATTAAGATACAACTTGTTTCCCAGCATCCACCCCATACACACAGAATTTTGACCTTCGGAATTAAAAAATTGAATCATACATAGACGGGTTCGTTGATCACTATTACAGCTGAGCTTCGGGGCCTACAGCTGCCTATGGGGAGTTTCTGCAGAATCCTCCTAGCTTCTGTCAGGTTGGAGAGGGGAGCCGTCGTGCACAAGCTATTTTCAGGTCTCTCCAGAGATGTTTGGATCGGGTTCAAGTCCAGGCTCTGGCTGGCACTCAAGGACTTCAGAGACTTTGCCCGAAGCCACTCTGCAATGTCTTGGCTGTGTAGCTTAGGGTTGTTGTCCTGTTAGGAAGGTGAACGACCTTCCCCCCGTCTAAGGTCCTGAGCAGGTTTCTCAAGGATCTCTCGTTTGATCTTTCCTATGTCCTGAACTATGTCAGCAGTCCCTACCCGCTGAAAAAACATCCCCACAGCATATACTGACACCACATTGCCTTCACTGTAGGATGGTACCCAGTTCCTTTTTCTCGCTTGTTATTATGGGTTTATTGTAAGATGTCTTTAGTGAGAAGAGAAGGAGGACTCAAGGCGCAGCGGTTGTGAATGTTCATGATGTCGAAATTTTTTATGAATTTCCACAAAACAGAACACTGACAAAATACAAAATAACAAAAACGACGTGAACACAGACCTTGAACTTGAGACATAAAAATGACGCAGAACAGTAGGAAAACGAACAAACGAAAAGACAAACGAAAACAGTTACCTGTGGTGTGTTGAAAACAAACACACACAGCAAACAATACCCACAAACAAACAGTGAAGAACAGCCTTCATTAATATGGTTCTCAATCAGAGGAAAACGTAAAACACCTGCCCCTGATTGAGAACATATCAGCTAATACATGAACCCAACATAGAAACACATAACATAGAATGCCCACCCAGCTCACGTCCTGACCAACACTAACAAGGCTAAACAAAGGAATAAGGTCAGGAACGGGACAGTTATTTGATTTTATTTGATTTAATCCATTTTAGAATAAGGCTGTAACGTAACAAAATTGTGTAAAGTCAAGGTTTGAATACTTCGAAGGCACTGTTATCCTAAACCTTCGTACGCAGCCAAATGTCTACACAACCAATCATCAACAAATAATGCTTTTGGCAACAGCAGAAAAAGTTAACATCAATCAATAGAGCAAATGGACAATGTCGAAGTTTAATTCAATAAGACAAAAGCTGCAAAAGGAGAATTGACATTATAAAAGGGAGGGATGTTTAGTAAAAGATTAGTTGAAGTGGGAAGAGGATGATAGTACCGGACTTTGTTATGTGTATGATGTGAGGCGCTATACACATGACTAGTCACAAGCAGCAACTATCAAACAGGCCTATGGCATGTCAAGGGAACTGTAGCTACTGCTTAGAGATCATGTGTTGGTTAGATGAGTTCAATGGAAACTGAATTTGGACGACTAACCAGAATAACCTACTGTTTTTTTTGGCACAACGTCAAAGTCCTCTGATAATACCAGTCCGGTGCGAATCGATATCCCTGTGTTTGGGAGAAAATATCTGCGTTTCCAGGTGTTGCTCGCCGTTTGAGCAATAAAAACATAACTGACTCGATAATTGAAACAGTGTTGCGCATAGCCTATATATGAATGTCCTACATGTATGGACTTCACAGGGAATGCTTTGGTTTATTGTTTTGTTGCTAATTAATTTAACAATCGCCAAATGCATCTTTAAGAAAATTGCACCTATTTAATGCAACCCTTGCTTGAATAGGATCACAAAAACAGTGGAGACTGAGCAACGTTTGGAAACAATTCTCTTCTTCACCCATAGCCTAAAAAACTCATATCAATTGTAAGGTCACTGTTTAGCTCACATCTGAATGCTGGGGGAATTTAGGAATCTTCTAAATTATCCTAATGACACACTTCCTCAATTCAAATATTATTGGTGGACACTATACCAAAAATGGTTTGGTATGGTTAGAAACTGGGAACCAATTCGAGTAATCAGTGTAGCCTGTTATCGTCTGGACTTGGTCTGGAAACCCTCCAGGCTTTCATCATAACTGACTATATATGATACTTATATATATATATATCTTATATATATAACAGTGGGGGAGAACAAGTATTTGATACACTCGCCGATTTGCAGGTTCCTACTTACAAAGCATGTGAAGGTCGGTATTTTTATATAGTACACTTCAACTGTGAGAGAGACGGAATCCAAAACAAAAATCCCAGAAATCACCATTGTATGGTTTTAAGTAATTCATTTGCATTTTTTGCATGACATAAGATTTGATACCTACCAACAGTAAGAATTCCGGCTCTCACAGAACTGTTAGTTTTTCTTTATAAAGCCCTCCTGTTCTCATCATTACCTGTATTAACTGCACCTGTTTGAACTCGTTACCTGTTATAAAGACACCTGTCCACACACTCAATCAAACAGACTCAACACTCCCAATGGCCAAGACCAGAGACGCTGTGTAAGGACATCAAGTATAAAATTGTAGACCTGACAAGGCTGGGATGGGCTACAGGACAATAGGCAAGGCAGCTTGGTGAGAAGGCAACAACTGTTGGCGCAATTATTAGAAAATAGAAGAAAATAGAAGAAGTTCAAGATGATGGTCAATCACCCTCGGTCTGGGGCTCCATGCAAGATCTCACCTCGTGGGGCATCAATGATCATGAGGAAGGTGAGGGATCAGCCCAGAACTACACGCAGGACCTGGTCAATGACCTGAAGAGAGCTGGGACCACAGTTCTCAAAGAAAACCATAGTAACACACTACCCGTCATGGATTAAAATCCTGCAGCGCACACAAGGTCCCCTGCTCAAGCAGGCGCATGTCCAGGCCGTCTGAAGTTTGCCAATGACCATCTGGATGATCCAGAGGAGGAATGGGAGAAGGTCAGTGGTCTGATGATTCAAAAATAGAGCTTTTGTTGTCTAAACTCCACTCGCGTTGTTGGAGGAAGAAGAAGGATGAGTACAACCCCAAGAACACCATCCCAACCGTGAAGCATGGAGGTGGAAACATCATGCTTTTCTGCAAAGGGGACAGGACGACTGCACCGTATTGAGGGAGGATGGATGGGCCATGTATTGCGAGATCTTAGCCAACAACCTCCTTCCCTCAGTAGAGCATTGATGATGGGTCGTGGCTGGGTCTTCCAGCATGACAACGACCCGAAACACAAGCCAGGGCAACTAAGGAGTGGCTCCGTAAGAAGATCTCAGTCCTGGAGTGGCCTAGCCAGTCTCCAGACTGAACCCAATAAAAATCTTTGGAGGGAGCTGAAAGTCCGTATTGCCCAGCGACAGCCCCGAAACCTGAAGGATCTGGAGAAGGTCTGTATGGAGGAGTGGCCAAAATCCCTGCTGCAGTGTGTGCAAACCTGGTCAAGAACTACAGGAAACGTATGATCTCTGTAATTGCAAACAAAGGTTCTACAAATATTAAGTTCTGTTTTCTGATGTATCAAATACTTATGTCTGCAATAAAATGCTAATTAACTTAAAAATCATACAATTTGATTTCTGGATTTTTGTTTTAGATTCCGTCTCTCACAGTTGAAGTGTACCTATGATAAAAATTACAGACCTCTACATGCTTTGTAAGTAGGAAAAACGCAAAATCGGCAGTGTATCAAATACTTGTTCTCCCACTGTATATATGCGAATTGGCTATAGCATTAATAAATACCCCTGCAGAATTTAGCATTTTTTACAGTAAAATTATACACCAAATGTAGAAAAAAGTTA
>NW_019945309.1:36355-37790 GCF_002910315.2 Salvelinus sp. IW2-2015
TATATATATATATATATATATATATATATATAGTCAGTTATGATGAAAGCCTGGAGGGTTTCCAGACCAAGTCCAGACGATAACAGGCTACACTGATTACTCGAGTGGTTCCCAAGTTTCTAAACCATACCAAACCATCTTTGGTATAGTGTCAKCATAATATTTGAATTGAGGAAGTGTGTCATTAGGATATTTTAGAAGATTCCTAAATTCCCCCCAGCATTCAGATGTGAGCTAAACAGTGAACTTACAATTGATATGAGTTTTTAGGCTATGGGTGAGAAAGAGAATTTGTTCCAAACGTTTAGCTCAGTTCTCACTGTTTTGTGATCTATTAACAGCAAGGGTTGCATTAAATAGGTGCAATATTTCTTAAAGATGCATTTGGCGATGTTAAATTAATTAGCACAAAACATATAAACCAAAGCATTCCCTGTGGAAGTCCATACATGTAGGACATTCATATATAGGCTATGCGCAACACTTCGTTCAATTTATCGAGTCAGTTATTGTTTTATTGCTCAAACGGCGAGCAACACCTGGCACCTGGTAAAAGCAGATATTTTTCCAAACAACAGGGATATCGATTCGCACACGGAGCTGTATTATGCAGAGGACTGTAGACGTGTTGACCAAAAAAAACAGTAGGTTTATTTCTGGTTAGTCGTCCAGATTTCAGTTTCGCACTTGAACTCATCTAAAGCAACAGAACATGATGCTCTCAAACGCAGTAGGCTACAGTTCCCTTGAGCATGCCATATGGCGCTGTTTGAAGTCTGGTCTTGTGACTAATCATGTGTTAATGCGGCCTCACATCATCAAGGACATAACAAAGTCCGGTACTCACTCATCCTCTTTGTACCACTTCAACTAATCTTTGCTACTAAACATAACCCTCCCCTTTTATAAATGTTCAATTCTCCTTTTTGCAGCTTTTGGTCTTATTGAATTAAACTTTCGACATTGTCATTTTGCTTATTGATTGATGTTAAGCTTTTTCTGCCTGTTTATGCCAAAAGCATTATTTGTTGATGATGTGGTTGTGTTAGAACCTATTTGGCTGCGTACGAAGGTTTAGGATTACAGTGGCCTTCGAAGTATTCAAACCCCTTGAACTTTAACACATTTTGTTAGCGTTACAGCTTATTACTAAAATGGATTAAATCAAATAAAAATCAAAATAACTGTCAGCGTTCCTGACCTTAATTCTTTGTTTAGCCTTGTTTAGTTGGTCAGGACGTGAGCTGGTGGGCATCTATGTTATGTGTTTCTATGTTGGGTTATTGTATTAAGCTGATATGGTTCTCAATGCAGGGGCAGGTGTTTTAGCGTTTCCTCTGATTGAGAACCATATTGAAGGTGGCTTTCTCGAACTGTTTGTTGTGTGGTGATTGTTGCATGTGTCCTGTGTTTGTTTCAACGCAACCACGGTACT
>NW_019945309.1:39730-47866 GCF_002910315.2 Salvelinus sp. IW2-2015
CTCACCAGACATCACCGGCAACAACCGTTCGCCTATGGCACAAACCCACCGTCGGCTGGACAGACAGGACTGGCAAAAAGTGCCTCTTCACTGATGAGTCGCCGGTTTTGTTTCACCAGCGGTGCCATGGTCGATTCGCAATGATCAACTCTGTGAGTTACAGGGAAGACATCCTCCTCCCTCATGCTGGTTACCCTTCCTGCAGTCCCTGATGCCTGACATACCCTCCAGTTATGACAATGCCACAGCCATACTGCCCTCGTTTCTGTGCCGTGTTTCCTGCAAGCACAGGAATGTCAGCTGTTCTGCCCCATGGCCAGCGAAGAGCCCGGATCTCAATCCCATTGAGCACGTCTGGACCCCATGTTAGATCGGCAGCGGTGAGGGCTGCGGGCCATTCCCCCCCAGAAATGTCCAGGAACTTGCAGGTGCCTTGGTGAAGCAGTGGCGGTAACATTCTCACAGCAAGAACTGCAAATCTAGGTGCCAGTCCATGACGAGGAGTATCCCACTGCCCAGTACTTTAATGCCAGCTTGTGGCACACTAGATACTGACTGTTACTTGATTTTGACCCCCCCTTTGTTCAGGCGACAGTTTATGTCCTAATTTCTGTTAGTTCACATGTCTGCTGGCAAACTTGTTCAGTTTATGTCTCAGTTGTTGAATCTTGTTATGCTTCATACTAAAAATCTTAACAATGTTAAGTTTGCTGAAATTAACACAGTGACAGTGACGGAGGACAACTGTTCATTTTTTCCCCTCGCGGTTTTAAAAATGCACAAAATGTAGAAATGTATGGATTTTCAAGGTATTGTTTTCTCTTTATTCAACCCACCCGCCCTCTTAGCCTCACCATATTGACATGACCCTAAATCCATCCACCCCGCCGGATAGTAACCTGCGCGGGGACTGTGTCAACCCCGCGCCCATCACTATGTCGGCCTGTGTGTGTGTGCGTGTGTGTGTGTGTGTGTGCCTGTGTGACTTGTGTGTGCTGTGCTGTGTGTTGTGTGTGTGCTGGTGTGTGTGTTCGTGTATTGCTGTGTGTGTGATGTGTGTGGTCTACGCTGAGGTGTCGCTGCCGCTCTCCTCAGGTCTGGCCTGTATTCTACAGCTGCATGGGTCTCCAGTGTTGTGTGCTACCTGGAGGATGTCTGCTCTGTTTTTTATTGGCAATAACAGCCAGCGACCACAGCCTTCACCAACCAGCCCACGTCTGCGCCTCAATGTCCCTTTTTATTTGTGTGCTCGTGTGTGTGTGTGGTGTGTGGTTGTGTGCTTTATGTGTTTAAAGAAAGAAAGCAGAATGTACTCTGTTCCCTTAAATGCGCCGTACGTGTTCACAACATATTAATCCTGACAGTTTCTTGTTGCGCCTGTGGAATGACACCATCTCCCGAACGCAGCGGCACGGCTGCCGGCGCCAGGTATTATCCGCGCTACTGAGAGTTTCATGGCTAATGAGCGTTATCGTAATGAGGGTGTTATGTTATTACGCCGTCGTTATGGTAAGTGAGGGTGTTATGCGCCCTATTACGTGTGTCTATCGGAATGAGGCGTGGCTATGGTAATACGGGTGTATGGTAATGTGTGGTTAATGCGTAATGTACGGTCTATGCGTAAGGTCGGTGTAGGTAATGCGTCAGGTGTATGGTAAGGGGTGTTGTGCGGTACATGCAGCGGTGTTATGCGTAATGAGGGTTATGGCAGTGTAATGTGGCGTGATTATGTAATAGACTATGTTCTGGGTGAGGGAGTGTTAGTGGTGGGGAAGTACAAGGTTCGATTAAGACTCAGACATAGAGCACAACAAACACACACACATTCAGTCAAATACGCCACACACAGTCAGCCAACACACAGTACACCACACATCACACACACACACACACACACACACACACACACACACACACACACACACACACACACACACACACACACACACACACACACACACACACACACACACACACACACACCACACACACACACACTAAGAGCTGGCACAATCCACGTTCACTTACATCAGAGGCGCTTCTCTTACAGGTTGCAATTGCAGTGATCGATTCATCATATTTAATCCAATTTAACTCATATGTATATAAGCTGCTCCAGAGTTCTAGTGCCTGGGGGAGATGCTGTAACTGTATATGAACTGACCCTCCCTCCCTCCCCCCCTCCCTCCCTCCCTCCCTCTCCCTCCCTGTGTATAGTCCCAAACACCAAGCACCTTCAATACCATAACCTGCATTCCTGGCTTTGTCTCCCTAGATTACAGCACAGCCTTCACATTTAGTGTAAAATATGCTGCATGCAATTGTGACAATAATAAATTACAATCGTTAGCTGTGCTGCAGGTGTGAAGAAAGAAATACATGAGTCTATGGTGTCGTGTGTATGTGGTGTGCGCGCCACTTGCTGTGTGTGTATTGTGCGCATGACAGCGACTGGTGTGTGTATTTACTTCGGGTGATGAGGTAGTGAAGAGAACATATGTTCAGTAAACTAGCGTAGCCTGCTCTGTTTTCATATTTCTCATGTCAGGTAGCTGCTCTGTTTTCATATTTCTATTGTCAGGTAGCCTGCCTCTGTTTTCATAGTTCTATGGTCAGAGTAGCTGCCCTCTGTTTTTCACTATTTCTTATTGTCAGTAGCTGCTCTGTTTTCATATTTCTATGGTGTCAGGTCAGCTGCTCTGTTTCCATGATTTCTATGTCAAAGGTTAGCTGCCTCTGTTTCATATTTCTATCGTAGTCTCAGGTATAGTCTTGCGTACCCTCTAGTTTTCATATTTCTATTGCTCAGTAGCTGCTCTGTTTTCGATAATTTTATTGTCAGTAGCTGCTCTGTCTTTCATATTTCTAGTATGTCAGCTAGCTGCTCTAGGTTTCTCCAATATTTCTATGATCAGGTAGAGCCTGCTCTTAGGTTTTCATGATTTCTATTTCTATTGTCAGGTAGCTGCTCTGTTTTCATATTTCTATTGTCAGGTAGCTGCTCTAGGTTTTCATATTTCTTATGTCAGGTAGCTGCTCTAGGTTTTCATATTTCTATTGCATCATTCCTCATCATGAACCTGCTATAGTACCATCTGCTATAGTACTGCCCATGCACGCATGTACGCACACTAGTACTGAGCGATTAACCAACATTTCATATTTTCAGTTATTACACAACTAATTGACCGACTTCGGTTCAAATACTTGAATTCCATTTAGTTRGTTTTTTTTGACAGCCCAGRGCAGTATTTCTTTAGAGAGAAATTAAATCATTCACAACACAAGTCAAGAACTATGTTGGACGCAGGGCTGGAGYAAGTTGTAGTTMTCATTAAGCAAATATTCAACCTAGTTCAGTGCAGAAACATGGTAATTAACTACAATGACCATAAGTCATTGCACCTGTTTTTTCATCTCGGACAGAGACTGGTCAGAGAGGAAAAGGCGAAGCGAGAGGTTTCAATCTCACCAAAATCCGTCCAAAATAAGCTAATTGCGTTTCTGTGGGCTTATTTTGGTGCTAAACTTGTCGCCTGCCTTCCCGCCTTTGGCCCGACTCCCATTGTTGGGGTGGAGACATGAGCGTCTCATCATTATATACAGATCTCTGTACGTATACACTTTTACGCCTGATACGTTAGGTTAGATACACACAGACACCATAGACTGCTTGAGAGAGGAATGTACACAACACAACGACAAGAAGGACAGAGACAGTTCCTGAAACAAGTAAAAGTATTTTGTCAAACAGCTCTGCAGCATACTTAGGCAGACAAATTTGAAAAAAACTGTGATTATTTTCTAATAATCAAATCGAACCGACCTCAAAAAGCAGTAATCGCTCAGCACTAACACACGCACGCACGCACACACGCACACACACAATCTTTAATGTTAAACGCTCAGAGTTTTGGGTAATCTGAAATGGCAGCATTTGATCTCTGACTCCTGGTTCATTGTGGGACATCTAAAATCCAGCTTAAAAGTAGTATAATTTATGGATATATTCAGCATCTTCTCTTTCTCCCCGACACACACATACTGCTGTTAGGGGAAGTGATGAGCTCTACAGCAGAGTCTCGCGACCTCAATTGCTGGTTGAAACCTGCCCCTCCCAAAATATAGAATGTGTAGATAATTGGCCCTCTTTCTGGGACTCATCCGCAAACAGGACCAAGCCTGGCCTGCTGAGGAGTGACGGACTCCATCCTAGCTGGAGGGGTGCTCTCATCTTATCTATGAACATAGACAGGGCTCTAACTCCCCTAGCTCCACAATGAGATAGGGTGCAGGCCAGACAGCYGGCTGTTAGCCAGCCTGCCAGCTTAGTGGAGTCTACCACTAACATTATCAGTGTAGACAGCTCAGCTATCCTCATTGAAACCGTGTCTGTGCCTCGATCTCGGTTGGGCAAAACTAAACATGGCGGTGTTCGCCTTAGCAATCTCACTGGAATAAAAACCTCCATTCCTGCATTATTGAAAGAGATTGTGATATCTCACATCTCAAAAATAGGGTTACTTAATGTTAGATCCCTCACTTCCAAGGCAGTTATAGTCAATGAACTAACCACTGATCATAGTCTTGATGTGATTGGCCTGACTGAACATGGTTTAAGCCTGATGAATTTACTGTGTTAAATGAGGCCTCACCTCCTGTGTACACTAGTGACCATATCCCCCGTGCATCCCGCAAAGGTGGAGGTGTTGCTGACATCATAAAAAAAATTACTGCATTTTCGTCTTTGAGCTTCTAGTCATGAAATCTATGCAGCCTATTCAATCACTTTTTATACGCTACAGTTTACAGGCCTTCTGGGTCGTATACAGCGTTCCTCACGAGTTCCCTGAATTCCTATCGTACCTTGTAGTCAATAGCAGTTAATATTCCAATTTTGTTGACTTTAATATTCACATGGAAAAGTCCACAGACCCCCTCCAAAAGGTTTTCAACTCAATGGGTTTTGTCCAACATTCTCCGGACCCACTCACTGCACAGTCATACCCTGGACCTAGTTTTGTCCCGTGGAATAATATTTTGGATCTAAAAAAAATTATTCATAATCCTGGACTAATGGACCACCATCTTATTATGTTTTGCAATTGCAACAAATAATCTGCTCAGAACCCAACCAAGGATCATTAAAAGCTGTGCTATAAATTCTCAGACAACCCAAATATTCCTAGATGCCTTCCAGACTCCCTCCACCTACCAAAGGATATGGAGGACAAAAAATCGGTTAACCACCTAACTGAGGAACTAAATGTAGCCTTGCATAATACCCTAGATGCAGTCACACCCCTAAAAACAAAAATACATTTGTCATAAGAAACTAGCTCCCTGGTATACAAAACAATACCAGAGCCCGAAGCAAGCTTCCAGAAAATTGGAACGGAAATGGCGCTCCACCAAACTGGAAGTCTTCCGACTAGCTTGGAAAGACAGTACCATGCAATATCGAAGAGCCCTCACTGCTGCTCGATCATCCTATTTTCCCAACCTAATTGAGGAGAATAAGAARAATCCAAAATGTATTTTTGATACTGTCGCAAAGCTAACTAAAAAGCAGCATTCCCCAAGAGAGGATGGTTTCCACTTCAGCAGTGATGAATTCATGAACTTCTACGACGAAAAGATCATGATCATTAGAAACAAAATGACGGAKTCCTTTGAATCTGTGTATTCCTCCCAAGCTCAGTTGTCCTGAGTCTGCACAACACTGCCAGGACCTAGGATCAATGGAGACACTCAAGTGTTTTAATCTATATCTCTTGACACATTCATGAAAATAGTCATGGCCTGTAAACCTTCAAGCTGCATACTGGACCATATTCCAACTAAACTACAGAAAGAGCTGCTTCCTGTGCTTGGCCCTCCTATGTTGAACATAATAAACGACTCTCTATCCACCGGATGTGTACCAAACTCACTAAATGTGGCAGTAATAAAGCCTCTCTTGAAAAAATGAAACCTTGACTCAGAAAATGTAAAAAACGATTGGCATATATCGAATCTCCCATTCCTCTGAAACATTTTAGAAAAAGAAGTTGCGCATGAACTCACTGCCTTCCTGAAGACAAATAATGTATACGAAACGCCTCAGTCTGGTTTTAGACCCTATCAAAGCACTGAGACTCGTGGAGGTGGTAAATTACCTTTCATTGGTGTCAGACCAAAGTTCTGCATCTGTCCTCGTGCTCCTAGACCTTAGTGCTGCTTTTGACACCATCGATCACCACGTTCTTTTGGAGAGATTGGAAACCATAATTTGTCTACACGGACAAGTTCTTGCCTGGTTTAGATTTTATCTGTCGGAAAGATATCAGTTCATCTCTGTGGATTGGTAGTCCTCTGACAAATCAYCTGTAAATGTCAATGTTCCTCAAGGTTCCGTTTTAGGACCACTATAGTTTTAACTATATATTTTACCTCTTGGTGATGTGATTCGGAAACATAATGTTAATTTACACTGCTTTGCGGGCGATACACAGCTGTACATTCCAATGAGACATGGTGAAGCCCCAAAATGTCCCACCCTGGAAGCCTGTGTTTCAGACATAAGGAAGTGGATGGTGGCAAATGATTTACTTTTTGAACTRCCAAGAAACAAAGAGATCTTCTGTTGGATCTGACAATTAATCTTGATGAATGTACAGTCGTCTCAAATAAAACTGTGATGGACCTCGGCGTTACTTTGGACCCTGATCGCTCTCTGGACCCTGCTGTACATACCTACATACCTACATACCTACACGTATGCTACGGTCACAAGACGCAGGCCTGCTTATTGTCCCTAGAATTGCTAAGCAAACAGCTAGAGGCAGGGCTTTCTCCTATATATCTCCATTTGTATTGAATGGTCTGCCTACCAATTTCAGAAACGTAGATTCTGTCTCGACCTTTAAGTCTTTATATCCTGCCGAGTTGGCCCTGTCCAGGGGTATCGTCGGACTGGGCCACAGTGTCTACCGYCCCCTCCTGTCTCAGCCTCCAGTATCTATGCTTCGCTAGGTTTATGTGTTGGTGGGCTAGGGTCAGTCTGTTATATCTGGTATCCTGTGTGAATGTAGGTATGCTCCCTCTAATTCTCTCTCCCTCCCCTCCTGGGGGACCTGAGCCCTAGGATCAGTACAATACAATAGAGTCAGTACAATGGAGACAGAAATGATATCATATATCATGTTCTATTAACGCTATGGTCAGTACACTCAGTGGCTGTGGAACCCTGACCTGTTCACCGGACGTGCTACCTGTCTCAGACCTGCTGTTTTCAACTCTCTAGAGAGTTGCTTCTACACCTGTATTGCTTGCTGTTTGGGGTTTTAGGCTGGGTTTCTGTATAAGCACTTTGTGACATCAGTTGATGTAAAAATGACTTGATAAAWACATTTGATTGATTGACATGCATTTCACTGTTAGTCTACACCTGTTGTTTACAAAGAATGTAACAAATAAAATGTGATTTGATGCGTGCGGATGTGCGCTCTTCACACATCTACAATTAGGGAAGCAAGTGGAGTTAGTGTGTTATCATTTGGTTGGAGTAGTGATTTGTAGAGCAGGTGTTCTGAGCCTCAGGACCAGCTGCCTCTTCTGTCCCTCTCTCCCTTCTCCTCTCTCACCTCTTCTCTTTTTCTCCCCTCCTTCTTTACCTACCTTATTTAACCATCTCTACCTCCCCTCTCGAATCCCTCTCTCTCTTTCCCCTCCCTCCTTCATTCCATCCTTCCCGTTCGCCCTCTCCCCTTCCCTGTCTCTCTGACTCTCTCTGTGCAGACCCTGTTGCCCTCTCCCTCTCCCCTTCCCTGTCTCTCTCTCTGTGCAGACCCTGTTGCCCTCTCCCTCTTGCCCTCTCCCTCTCCCCTTCCCTGTCTCTCTGACTCTCTCTGTGCAGACCCTGTTGCCCTCTCATCGAGCTATATTAATCACACTGAGTACTCTGACATTTGAAGGGCGCCAGTGATGAGAATATATAAACACCCCACCTCCCTCACTCTTTATCTGTGTTTGTCTTTCTCTATCTCTCTTTTCCTCCCCCGTTCTCTCTCTTTTTACAGAATAATAATGTGTCGCTACTGTCTAATCTGGCTGTAGAGTACGACCCCTAGTACTTTAGAACTACATGTATATTTT
>NW_019945310.1:0-4576 GCF_002910315.2 Salvelinus sp. IW2-2015
CCACGACGGAGAAGGATTTAACCACAAGAGATGAGATGTTGGTTTGTCTGTTATGACCAGTTACAGCCGCCTGGCACTTAGACCGTCAGTATTTTTAATGACAGTTAACCTCGGTGGCTTCAGATAGACAGGAATACTACACTGATGTTATTTCGGCTGTAGGTCCTGTGGAGGTTTATACGACCGTCTGACGTGTATGATACAGTTTAACCTGTTGGATTCAGACTTGGTAGACCCTCTGAGTACGATGACAGGGTCTAACTAGTGGATCGGGCAACTACTGTACGACATGTTCATCTAGTCTCACCTCCGCACAGTTAAACCTGTCGATGCTTGCAGTAGATTGTCTCTATGTGGAATGTTAGGCCAGGCAGTCGCTGATCCAATGGAAAAGCCGCCTGCTACTGTGCTCCCTCGCTGCGAGTCCATTACCTGCCATCTTGTCCTGGGTTATTCGCTATCGCTGCATACTGTTCCTGTTGGGCTCAGCTGCAGTAGATCGTCCTCTCATTGTGGGACCATCAGATCTCGTATAAAGGGCGCCTTCCGGCTGCTGCGCTGTATCCATAGATGATTGAAACGAGCCCCGACTGCAATGATACGTATTTTCATGGTGTTGGGCGTGACGTACCGGCCCAGGCTCTACCTGGCTCTTGGGTTCTTCTGGAACGAAACAGCTTCTCCCTCTCCATCCATCTCGTCTAGTCATGAGAGCATACGTACTGATAGACGTTAACGTTAGAGTTCTGGACGCAACTCTACCCTACGCTAGCTGATTCACATGGCAAACTTAGCTTGCCTGTGGCTTTGTCTCTCTTGCCTTCCGCAGTTAAGCAGGGAAACTCTACCTGCTACTATCGTTTTCTTCGTCTGCTGAGGTCACAGATCACGACATGTCAGCTCAACTAGTCTGGACACGTCACCGACGATGCTGTTTCATCGGAAACGCTACCTAACCCATTGCTCGAAACGCTGCTTGCCTCCCTCACGACTGACCATGGAAAATCTGACTTAAACGGGGGGAACATCAAACTACTCTAACTGCTGACTGTTGTCTCGCTACTCCGTCCATTGAGCGGTCAATGCTAGCAGAGACTCACGGAAACTTACTGACCAGAACTACTAACTGGTGGTGTCTCTCCATCGTGTCGATTCACTGCTACTGTTCTTCGCGTGAACTCAGCTACATCGATTCCACCTGACGATCTCTGAACCTTAGGCGACAAGCTGTTTTTGACTCGGAAATCTCACTATAGACGTCTGGACTCGCAGACCACAGGGAAACTCCTAACCCTGTAAATGTTTCTCCCCTCATCCTTCATCTACCTCTAAGAGGTTACTATGGATATCTCACACCCTTCCCATCTGCAGCTCTGACCCTCCCGACCGACACGGAAATAGAACTACCTCGGCTAAGTCTGGCTGTTCTTCTAGTTCTCCCCTCTTACCGTCTTCACTCTCATCTGACTACAGACACCAGGAACTACTAACCTGCTATGGTTCCTCCGCATCTCCTCTGCCCTCACAGACCAGGAAACTATACCTGGGCTATGTTCTCCTCTGCCCATCTACTCTGACCTCACAAGACTCAGGAAACTCTAACCTGGCTATCTGCCTCCTCCCCATCTCACTCTGACTCACAGACACGGAAACTACTAACTCTGCCTACTGTTCTCCTCCATCTCACTCTGACTCACAGACACAGACAGGAAACTACTAACCCTGCTACTGTTCTCCCTCCCATCTCACTCTGATCTCACAGATACAGGAAACTACTAACCCTGCTACTGTTCCCCCTCCCATCTCACTCTGACAGAAACAGTTTCCTCTTCTCTCTGGTTTTCCAGCCTACTTGTTCATGTTTGGCCTCAAGTCTATTTCAAAGCCATGACTAAGTGTTACTTCTCTGTAAAACTATGTCTATAACTATGACTAATTTTAAAGTCAACAATAGGTTTTTCTATATGTCCTACCTGCATGTAAGTGGAATGACAGTGTTGAACAGATGAGCCACATAGCTTTTAGCTTTAGCTTCCCATTTGAGGTGTTAGTTGCTAGGGGGTGCTGCTGCTGCTTACCATTTTAAACCAATCAGAGAACAACTTGAGAACTAGTGGAGTTGCTTTTTAGTGAGATGTAATATGTATCTTCTGTAGAGTTACACCAGATGTACACAGTGGATAAAGAGGACAGGAGATGTGATATTGCTCAATGCTTTTCATTGCTGGTTTTAAGTTCTAGTGTACATGACAACAAATCAGAACTTACGACCAGAGACGTCATGCCCATAGGGGAAACAGGGGCACGGGTCACCTCACATTTGTCCTGTTAAAAAAATACATACAGTACATTTGGAAAGTATTCAGACCCCTTGACTTTTTCCACATTATGTTATGTTACAGCCTTATTCTAAAATGGATTTAAAAAATATATATTCCTCGTTAATCTACACATAATACCCCATAAGGACAAAGCAAAAACAGGTTTTAGAAATATCTGCAAATATATAAAAAATTAACAACTGAAATATCACATTGGCATAATTATTCAGACCTTTTACTCAGTACTTTGTTGAAGCACCTTTGGCAATTATTACAGCCTCGAGTCTTCTTGGGTATGATGCTACAAGCTTGGCACACCTGTATTTGGGGAGTTTCTCCCATTCTTCTCTGCAGATCCTCTCCAGCTCTGTCAGGTTGGATGAGGAGCTTCGCTGCACAGCTATTTTCAGGTCTCTCCAGAGATGTTCAATTGTGTTCAAGTCGGAAGTCTGGCTGGGCCACTCAAGAACATTCAGAGACATGTCCCGAAGCCACTCCTGCATTGTCTTGGCTGTGTGTTTAGAGTCGTTGTCCTGTTGGAAGGTGAACCTTCACCCCAGTCTGAGGCCCTGAGCACTCAGGAGCGGGTTTTCATCAAGGATCTCTCTGTACTTTGCTACGTTCATATTTCCCTCAACCCTGACTAGTYTCCCAGTCCCTGCCGCTGAAAAATATCTCCACAGCATGATTCTGCCACCACCATGCATCACCGTAGGGGTGGTGCCAGGTTTCCTCCAGACGTGATGGTTGGCATTCAAGCCAAAGAGTTCAATCTTGGTTTCATCATACCAGAGAATATTTTTTCGCATGGTCTGAGAGTCCTTTAGGTGCCTTTTGGCAAACTCCAAGCGGGCTACCATGTGCCTTTTACTGAGGAGTGGCTTCCATCTGGCCTGACTGGTGGAGTGCTGAAGAGATGGTTGTGCTTTTGGAAGGTTCTCCCATCTCCACCGAGGAACTCTAGAGCTCTGTCAGAGTGACCATCGGGTTCTTGGTCACCTCCCTGACCAAGGCCATTCTCCCCGATTGCTCAGTTTGGCCAGGCAACTAGCTCTAGGAAGAGTCTTGGTGGTTCCAAACTTCTATGATGGAGGCCACTGTGTTCTTGGGGACATTCAATGGTCCAGACATTTTTTGGTACCCTTCCCCAGATTTGTGCCTCGACACAATCCTGTCTCTAAGCTCTACGGACAATTCCTTTGACCTCGTGGCTTGGTTTTTGCTCTGACATGCACTGTCAACTGAGGGGCCTTATATAGACAGGTGTGTGCCTTTCCAAATCATGTCCAATCAATTGAATTTACCACAGGTGGACTCCAATTAAGTTGTAGAAACATCTCAAGGATGATCAATGGAAACAGGATGCACCTGAGCTCAATTTCAAGTCTCATAGAAGGGGTCTGGATTCTTATATAAATAAGATATTTCAGTTTTTTACTTGTAATACATTTGCAAACATTTCTAAAAGCCTGTTTTCACTTTGTCATTATGGGGCATTGTGTGTAGATTGATGAGGATTTTTTTTAAATCCATTTTAGAATAAGGCTGTATCGTAACAAAATTAGGAAAAAGTCAAGGGTCTGAATACTTTGCGAAGGCACTGTATATATTTGTTTTTTCTCTCTGTAAAACTACCAACAACAATTTAAGAAGTTGGCTTTAGCTAGCCCAGATAGGTAGGGCTCCCGAGTGGCGCAGCGGTCTAAGGCATTGCATATTAGTGCTAGAGGCATCACTACAGACACCCTGCTTCGAATGCAAGCTGTATCATAACCGGGCGGCGCACAATTGAACAGCGTTGTCCGGGTTTGGCCGGTGTAGGCAGTCATCGTAAATAAGAATTTGTTCTTAACTGACTTGCCTAGTTAAATTAAAAACCTGATACTGTAACTAGCTACCAAGAAGCCATTTCAGGCTATGAATCAAGTTATTATTATTTTTACATAGAATTAAGAGCAATGATTATGGCTTTAGATTGCAGGAATAATCTCACAATGCCTGGATAGGTGTTCAACGTATCAGTTAACCACATCATATAATATAGGAAACTGATTCTCGATTACGCGGTCGATGACTTGGCCAGCCTGTTTTCAATATAGACGGCCTGGAACGAGACCATTCTCTCCTCGTTGTAGTTGATAGATTGAGTGGTACTAAGCTCTGACCTCACAGACACTGGAAACTACTAACCCTGCTACTGTTCTCCCTCCCATCTCACTCTGACCTCACAGACACAGGAAACTACTAACCCTGCT
>NW_019945310.1:4601-24300 GCF_002910315.2 Salvelinus sp. IW2-2015
TTCCCATCTCACTCTGACCTCACAGATACAGGAAAACTTACACCCTGCTACTGTTCCCCTCCATCTCACTCTGACCTCACAGACACAGGAAACTACTAACCCGCTGCTACTGTTCATCCCTCCCCATCCACTCTGACCTTCACAGACACAGGAAACTACAACCTCGCTACTTCTCCCTCCCATCTCACTCTGATCCACAGATAACAGAAACTACTAACCCTGCTTACTGTCTCCCTCCCATCTCACTCTGACCTCACAGAACAGGAAACTACTAACCCTGCTGACTTTTCCCTCCCATCTCCTCTACTCACAGACACAGGAAACTACTAACCCTGCTACTGTTCTCCCTCCCATACCTCACTCTGACCTCACAGACACAGGAAAACTACTAACCCTGCTACTGTTCTCCCTCCCATATCACTCTGACCTCACAGCACAGAAACTACAAACCCTGCTACTGTTCTCCCTCCCATCTCACTCTGACCTCACAGATACAGGAAACTACTACCCTGCTACTGTTCTCCCTCCCATCTCACTCTGACTCACAGAACAGGAAACTACTAACCCTGCTGCTGTTCTCCCTTCCCATCTCACTCTGACCTCACAGACACAGGAAACTACTAACCCGTGCTACTGCTCTCCCTCCCATCTCACTCTGACCTCACAAAACAGGAACAACTACAACCCTGCTACTGTTCTCCCTCCGCATCTCACTCTGACCTCACAGACACAGGAAACTACTAACTCTGCTACATGTTCTCCCTCCCATCTCACTCTGACCTCACAGATACAGGAAACTACTAACCCTGCTACTGTTCTCCCTCCATCTCACTCTGACCTCACAGACACAGGAAACTACTAACCCTGCTACTGTTCTCCCTCCCATCTCCTCTGACATCACAGACACAGGAAACTACTAACACCTGCTGTCTGTTCTCCCTCATCTCACTCTGACCTCACAGATACAGGAACTACTAACCCTGCTACTGTTCGTCCCTCCCAGTCTCACTCTGACCTCACAGACACAGGAAACTACTAACCCTGCTACTGCTCTCCCGTCCCATCTCACTCTAGCACGATCACTGAGCAACGGCCGTGCGAGCTTGGGTGTCACTCTGGGAGGGACACAAACTACTAACCCTGCTGCTGTCTCGTGGTGACGGACCCAGGATGAGGCAAGGAAACGACGTAGACCCTGTGCTGTTCGTCCCGTCCCGATTGGCGTCACGGACGTACCTCACGAGACACAGGAAAATACTAACCCGTCGGGCGGTCCCTCCATCTCACTCTGACCTCACGAAGGAAAGAACGACCCTGCACTGTTCTCCTCCCATCTCACTCTGACCTCACAGACCACAGGAACTTACTAACCCTGCTACTGTTTCTCCCCCCCATCTCACTCTGACCTCACAGACACAGGAAACTACTAACCCTGCTAGTTTCTCCCTCCCATCATCACTCTGACCTCACAGATACAGGAAACTACTAACCCGGCTTGTACTGTTCTCCTCCCATGTCACTCTGACCTCACAGACACAGGAAACTACTAACCCTGCTACTGTTCTCCCTCCCATTCACTCTGACCTCCACAGATAACGGAAACTACTAACACCTGCTACTGTTTCCCTCCCATACCACTCTGACCTCACAGACACAGCAAACTACTAACCCTGCTACTGTTCTCCCTCCCGCATCTCACTCTGACCTCACAGATACAGGAAACCTACTAACCCTCTACTGTTTCCCTCCCATATCACTCTGACCTACAGACACAGAAACTACTTAACCCTGCTACTGTTCTCCCTCCATCTCACTCGACCTCACAGACACAGAAACTATAAACCCTGCTACTGTTCTCCTTCCCATCTCACTCTGCCCTCACAGACACAGGAAACTACAAACTCTGCTACTGTTCTCCCTCCCTCTCTCAATTCATTTCAAAGCCATGACTAAGTGTCATTACTTGTACAAACTACTGTATGTTGAATAATGTGTAAGAATGACCACGTTAGCAACAATCTCACTCAGATGGGATGATTGGAGCTTCAGGTTATCTTTGGCTATATCTTATTTAAATCGTGAGTATATTTATAGCCTATTTTAATTATTACCTTGAGAACAAACACATTTTCTTCAAGTGAGATGAAATTCATCTCTTTATATGGATGTACAGGAAGTAGATAATTAGGATAGGAGATGTAATATTGCTTTTTAATTATAGGTTTTAGCAAAAGCTGCAGTGCACATGACAACAAATGCCAATTCACTGGCAGAAGAAATGTTAACATCTAAACAAACGATGTGGGAAACATTTACAACAGGATAGGTCTGACAATCTGAAATTTGGAAAAGCTCCGCTAATGTTTTTGTATTTCCTGATTTGTGGGCGGAGCGACGGTGGACGGGATGCCAGGGGTGCAATAAAAACTGCTTCATATTTGACTGAAAGCAGAACAACTGTGTTGCTGTTTTGATTTTATTCTCCTTGGTGAGTGTTCCAAACCATCTTGCATTTCAGGTCACTTTTCCTTTCTTAGTACTCTCCAGCTTGTAGACGACGTCACACCAGAGGTCTTTCTTGTCTTTTCTCTTCATCACCTTGGTGATTTTGAACAACCTCGTAGGGGGGAATCAACACTTTCTTCATCCTGGAGCTGAGAGTACTTCCCAGTGGGCACCAAAGTAGGTAGCGATCTCAAAACAGGATTTAGTTCCAAAGCGTCTTAGTCAATTTTCTTGTCTAAAGAGCTCGAGGTGAACATGTCCGAATCGCATTTTAGTATTTCGGACTCCGCGGAAAGACACGCGTTCGTTCTCGGAAGGTTTGGAAGACGCTTGTTTTCTGTTCAGGATTCGTAAGGCCATTGGTCGAAGGAAGTGCAGGGAGTGGTTACTTGAATGTTGTGCTGTAGCTTTCTTTGGGTACGAGTGGCCCGTGTGAATGACTTGTATATTTGGGTATTCATGCAATACCCTTGATTGCCAGGAAATAGGTTTTAACAGTGCGCTGTTCGGTTTGGTTGTAACTGGCCTCAGCATCGGTCCAGGCCTGTTGAAATCTTTGTTATTTTGTCTCTCTTGGCAGGTAATAGTCACGCACCTTCCTGAACATCTCTTCTCCACAGCCCTTGTAGGAGTCATCAACAGAGTCTGGAGCCATGTTTAAAGGGATGTATGCATTTTAGAACCATGCAGGGAGACTGACCTTTAGTGAATGGAAGAGAGAAAAATAGACCAAAGGTATGAAACAAGAAAGCAAATACAATTATGATGAGAGACAAAATGTAAGGCTGGCCATCAGTCATAATGTCTTCACACAACTTAACTTTATCCATACTACAACTGTCCTTGTTATTTTGATCATTTTAATCACTCTCTCTCTCCCTCTTCTCTCTCTCTCTCTCTCTCTCTCTCTTCTCTCTCTCTCTCTCTCTCTCCTCTCTCTCTCTCTCTCTCTCTCTCCTCCTCTCGTCTCTCTCTCATCTCTTTCTCTCTCTCTCTCACTTCACTCTCATCTCCTCTCTGTGCTCTCGTTCATATTCAAATGCACTCAAAATAGTGTTGTATCTTACCATCTTGAGTCCACAACCCGGAGAGCCAAGCAGGAAGACACCAGCACAGAACAAGGTTAGAAGTAGTTCTGGATCGTTGCTCCTCCTCATGACTTTAACAGCACCTTTGATAAACAAACATGTAGAGGAGACATACCAATCAGCATAACAATTACCCAACATGATACAACATAGCTTGATATTATCACTATTTAAAAATTGGATAGGAGTTACTGCAATGCCACCATTTAATGAAGCCGCATTTTACAGAGATTACAATGAGGTTTACGTTATTTTTTTGCACTTTGTACAACGGTTTAGCACTACAAAATGTCACCCTGTATCTTATATCCACTGTGTGTTAACATCTTATCAGAATATAATGATATGATAGATGGACTTACCAGACTGGAGCACGAAGAGGTTGTTTTGTATTGTTCAGCTTCAGGAACGTGTTTTGTACACTACCTGCTAAGATCACTTATACCTGATCAGAGATCTGACTTGACAAGCAGACATGACCACAGACCATGTTCCCACACTGAAGCTACCAAGATAACATCTGCACAAAGTCATGCAGATCTTTATGTCTCTGCACACGTACACATGCATGAGGATGTGTACCCAGCTCTACCTTGGTTCACCACAGGGCCATTTTTACACTAAAAGGGTGATGCTTCTGAGAAAGGGTTAACGTCTCCCCCTTTCTTCTTTCTGACGCTCCCCTCGACCCCAAGTCTACCATGGCACCGTGTGGTCAGTTGTCATGGTCCACAGTCTTCTCAGGTTGTGTGACTGGTAATGACATCACTGAATGAGTTCCAGACATTTGTCAGTAACACGTAGGAGTTGGCAAGACAGCACAATTCTATATTTTCTAATATTTTCCCCCTCAGAACCCAACTACAGTTTGAGACCCTCTTGAGGGTGTGACACAGTCATCATCAGAGTTTAATTGTAACCAAACCACAACACAAACAACCTGACAAAGTACATTCAGTGTTCCCAGATGTAACTATGTAGGTGTATTCATTACTGTATAAGATATTCATGATATTTCCATCTCTTAGAGATATTGTGTTTTATAGTTGGTGTCAAAACAACAGTTAGTGTCAAAGTAACCTGTGGATAGACAGTAGATGGTAGACGGATAGCCTGTTGGATAGACAGTAGATGTTATGATGTTAACCTGTGGACAGACATCAGATGTTATTGACAGTTAACCTGTGGGATAGACGTAGATGTTATGATGTAACCTGTGGACAGACATCAGATGTTATGACAGTTAACCTGTGGATAGACAGTAGATGTTATGATGTTAACCGTGGATAGACAGTAGATGTTATGACAGCTTAACCTGTGGATAGACAGTAGATGTTATGACAGTTAACCTGTGGATAGACAAGTAGATTTGTTAATGACAAGTTTAATCTGTGGATAGACTGTAGATGTATATGACAGTTAACCTGTGGATAGACAGTAGATGTTATGACAGCTTACCTGTGGATAGACAGTAGATGTTTATGACAGTTAACCTGTGATAGACGTATGTTATGACAGTACTGTGGATAGACAGTAGATGTTAATGACATTAACTTGTGGATAGACAGTAGATGTTATGACAGTTAACCTGTGGATAGACTGTAGATGTTATGACAGTTAACCTGTAGGATAGACAGTAGATTTATGAAGTTAACTGTGGATAGACAAGTATATGTTATGCAGTTAACCTGTGGATAGACAGTAGATGTTATGACAGTTAACTTGATAGAAGTAGATGTTATGACAGTTAACTTGTAGACGTGAGTATGACGACCTGTTGTAGACAGTAAGTTATGACAGTTTAACTGTGGATAGACAGTATGTATGACGTTAACCTGTGGATAGACATATGTTAATGACAGTTAACGGTGACAGATATGTTATGACAGTTAACTGTGGATAGAAGTATGTATACAGCTTGACTGACAGATTAAGAACCAGATGAGCCACAGAGCTTTTAGCTTCCTATTTAGAGGCTTAGTTGCTAAGGGGTGCTACTGCTGCTGCTTACAATTTTAAACCAATCAGAGAACAACCTGAGAACAAGTGGAGTTGCTTTTTAATGAGATGTATATGTATCTTCTGTAGATTTACACCAGATTTACACATGGTGGATAAAGAGGACAGGAGATGTAATATGTATCTTCTGTAGAGTTACACCAGATTTACACATGGTGGTAAAGAGGACAGGAGATGTAATATGTATCTTCTGTAGATTTACACCAGATTTACACATGGTGGATAAAGAGGACAGAGAGTATATGTATCTTCTGTAGAGTTACAACCAGATTTACACATGGTGGTTAAAGAGGATATTACTCAATGCTTTTCTTTATTGTTTTTATACACACATTCTAGTGCACATGACAACAAAACAGAACGTACCATCAGAAACGTCATGGGGCACGTGCACCCTCACATGTCCTGTAAAAAAATATAGATATACAGTTCCAGTCAAAAGTTGGGTACACCTACACATTCAAGGTTTTTCTTTATTTTGACTATTTTTTACATTGTAGAATAAATGCTGAAGATCATCAAAAATATGAAAAACACGGAATCATGTAGATTCGTAACCAAAAAAGTGTTATATCAAAAATATATTGAGATTTGAGATTGTTCAAAGAAGCCACCCTTTGCCTTGATGACAGCTTTGCACACTCTTGTGTGTATGTATGGTCCAAATACTATACCTCTCCCACGTCTAGCTAGGACTCCCTCCCACCCGAAGGCCCAACTTCCTGCCTTTATCCCATCACTAACACACTTACCACAGTACGATGAATGGGCAACAGGGGGAGACAAAAACTAAGGTGCACTAATAACAAGAGATCTCAATCAGGTAAATATAAATCATTAAGGTACGTACCTAATATTTCATCACATTACATCTCATATATATATATATATATATATATATATATACACACATACATGATGGAGCTCTGAATGTTCTGTCTATTATATGTCTAAAACAGCTTTAACATAGACTCTACTAAACATACATTCTACCAAACTAGTTCTACCTACACTACTTCAAACAAACTATGATTTGCAAATGTAAGTAGCCTTGTCTGAGCCAGAACAGCAAGAGGCCATCTTTCTGTAACATGAAGAAGCTTGATGTACAAGTACGCCCCTGGACAGGATGCTAGTACTTAAGGCCTTATCCCCTGTTAGAGCCAAATAGCCATTTTGTATACAATAACCAGAGGCATTATTAGTTATATTATCAGTGTGAAGCCGTTATTGGAGATGAATACCCCCCTTGCGGCCGGTGCGGTGGCTACGGGAGGAGGAAAGGTTATTTGAGGGAGGAAGTCGGGCCTACGAGGAGGAGTCTTGGTTAGATGGGGGAGGCGGTATAGTTTTTTGACCCACTTGCTCGCACTTACTCACATGATTTCTTGAATTTACTGCACACAATAGCCTTCATTTATTGCACTTAAAGTTATTAGAATTAGAGGAATTATAAGGAACATTTTTGTTCTCCATCTTTTATATTAGAAAGTCTGTAAGTTTTAAATGCTTGAACGAAGAAGCATCCTTTGTTTGTAAACTTGTAATCAGAAGTGCCCCACTGCCATCCTTTCTACAGACGTGCAGTAAAGCCTGAGGTGAGGTGTGTGTCCCAAATAGCCCCTCTCTCGCCAGGGCAGGGGTCATATTTATTGGATGGAATAGAGACAATATACCATTACATCCCCAATCCATCTTTTTGAATGCAGAGTGCCAAGCAGAGAGGCATCAGGTCCCATTTGTCCTGAGTTTTTGTTAAGACTCAACTCTCTTTCAGTCTCAGGGCGGACACTCTAACCACAAGGCCACCGAGTTGGTTTTGTGTGTAATATCCATTTCATAGAACTTGTGTCAGAAAGCTCATATTCACACCCAATGGTTTGCTTTACTCCACCACTTTATAGGACAGGGGTCGGCAACCCTGTTCCAGGAGAGCCCCAGGTACTGCAGGGTTTGTCTCCAACTAGGCACCACCCTGAATACTTAGCAAACGTGATCATCTTAGTGATTTCCTAAATTCAACACACCTGGTATTCCAGGTTGGTTAAATTAAAAACATCAAGTGCCTGCAGAACTCCAGGACCAGGGTTGCCTACCCTGTTATTAAGGTCTCTCTACAGAGATAAACAGTCCCTTAACAGACCTGCACATCATGACCCCAAACTCTCACCCTGCACTGTGTGGTCACTGGTCAGTCATGATTACGGTCACTTAGGTCGTAACAAAGTTATGGATGACCACTGGTTTCTATTTGTCAAAATTTCCAGGAAAAGGTGTGTTTAGTTCAGGCGAACCACATTTATGAATATGTTTGCAGCTCTTTGAGGACGTGTGACCATCATCTTCTTGATAAATGACAGTGAACTTACCAGAACTGGGCCCTGAAGAGGTTGTTTAGTAGAAAGCTTCCGGTTTCCTGTCTGCAAGACTGTTTGAAAAGTCTACTGATTTTATTATTTTTAGATATTTTTTTTTAACCTTTATTTAACTAGTGAGTCAGTTAAGAACACATTCTTATTTACAATGACGACCTACCCCGGCCAAACCAGAGACAACGCTGGGCCAATGTGTGCCACCCTATAGGACTCCCAATCACGGCCGGATGTGATGCAGCCTGGATGCTTGGTCTGAGAGCTGGCTCTATAGGTTAATACCAGGTTTACAGGCAGTGTATAAAGATGACGTGACGTAATCATTCTCAATACTTTTTTGATTGATTTCAACAAAAGCTGCAGGGCAAATTTAAAGTTCCTTTATTTCAATATTTTAAAACCAAATGAAATGACAATGTCAGGAAAGAAAACCATACAAGCACAGAGAGTTGTTCTTAACATCATAACATCTACTATCTATCCACAGGTTAACATCATAACATATACGTCTATCCACAGGCTACCTGTCATAACATCTACTGTCTATCCACAGGTTACTTGACACTAACTGTTGTTTTGACACCCACTATAAAACACAATATCTCTAAGAGATGGAAATGATCATGAATATCTTATACAGTAATGATAACACCTACATAGTTACATCTGGGAAACTGAATGTACTTTGTCAGGTTGTTTGTGTTGTGGTTGTGGTTTACATTAAACTCTGATGATGACTGTGTCACACCATCAAGAGGGTCTCAAACTGTAGTGTGGGTTCACCATCAGAAAATAAGAATTGTGCTGTCTTGCCAACCCCTAGTGGTTACTGACAAATGTCTTGGAACTCATTCCAGTTGATGTCATTACCAGTCACACAACCTGAGAGACTGTGACCATGACAATAACCACACGGGTGCAGTGGTAGACTTTGGGGTCGAGGGAGCCGTCAGAAAGACAGGAAATGGGGGAACATTAACCCCTTTCTCAGAAGGCGTGACTTTACGTGTAAAATGGCCTTGGACCAAGGTAGAGCTGGGTTACATCCTCATACATGTGTTAGTGTGCAGACATGAAGATTGCATGACTTTGTGCAGATGTTATCTTGGTGTTCAGTGTGGAACATGGTCGGTGGTCATGTCGCTTGTCAAGTCGATCTTTGATAAGGTATAAGTAGATCTTAGCCAGTAGTGTACAAAAACACGCCTGAAGCTGAAAAATACAAAACAACCTCTATCGTGCTCCAGTCTGGTAAGATCCATCTATCATATCATTATATTCTGATAAGATGTTTACAAACAACAGTGGATATTTAAGATACAGGAAGATTTTTTGTTTTCTAGTGCTAAATCGTTGTACAAAGTGCAAAAACTACCGTAAACCTTCATTGTAATCCTGTAAGATGCGCTTCATTAAAATGGTTGGCATTGCAGTAATCCTATCAATTTTTAAATAGTTGATCATATCAAAGCTATGTTGCTATCATGTTGGTATTGTTATGCTGATTGGTATGGGGTCTTCCTCTACATGTGGTTTACTATCAGGATGTTGGTAAAAGTCATGAGGAGAGCAACATCCTAACCTTTTTGTGCTTGTGTGTCTTCCATGCTTGGACTCCGGGTGTGTGGACTCAAAGATGGTAAGATTACAACAGCTATTTTGAGTGCATTGAATCATGAACGAGAGCAGGAGAGAGAGAGGGGGGGGGGGAGAGAGATGGGGGGGGGAAGAGGGGAGAGAGAGAGTGATTAAATGATTCAAAATAACATTGCAAATGGAGTATGGATTAAATTAAGTTGGTTAGAAGGACATTATGACTATGGCCAGCCTTACGATTTATGTCTCTCATCATATTATTGCATTTCTTTTCAATACCTGTTTGTCTATTTTTCTCTCTTCCATTCACTAAAGTCAGTCTCCCCTCTGCATGGATTTAAAATGCAACATTCCCTTTAAACATGGCTCCAGGGACACTGTCTGGATGACTCCTACAAGTGCTGCTGAGGAGAAAATTTCAGGAAGTGCATGACTATTACCTCGCGAACAGAAGACTCACAATAAACAAAAGATTTGCAACCAGCTATGACCGGTGCTGAGCCGTTACAAACCAAAAACCGAAACAGAGCACTTGAATAATAATCTATCTCCCTGGGCAATTCAGGTGTTATTGTGACTGACATACTCCAAATGACCAAAGTCATCAACGAGGCCACTCGTACCCAAAAGAAGAGCTCAACAGGACAAATTCAAGTACCACTCCCTGCCACTTTCCTTCTGACCAATGCTTACGAATCCTGCAACAAGAAAACAAGCGTTTCCAAACCTTCGAGTAGGAAACCAACGCTGTTCTTTACACGGAGTCCGAAATACTGAAAATGCTTCGGACAGTTCACCGGTCGAGCTCTTTAGACAAGGAAAATCGCGTGGTGAACACTTTGGAACTCAGCTTTGCTGTTTTTTGAGATCATCACCTACTTTGGATGCCCCCCATGGGGGTACTCTCAGATTGCTTCATTGAGAAGGAGGTACTGCTTCCAGTAGTCCTGTGTCTGTGATGTCAAGAGTGAGATGGGAGGAGGAACACAGCAGGGGTTAGTAGTTTCCTGTATCTGTGAAGGGTCAGAGTGGAGGGGGAGGGAGAACAGAGCAGGGTTAGTAGTTTCCTGTATCTGTGAGGTCAGAGTGAGGAGATGGGAGGGGACGAGAACAGTAGCAGGGTTAGTGAGGTGTTTCCTGTTGTATGGAGTTCAGAGTGAGATGATGAGGGAAACAGTAGCAGGTTAGTAGTTTCCTGTGTCTGTGAGGTCAGAGTGAGATGGGAGGGAGAACAGTAGCGCAGGGTGTTAGTAGTTTTCCTGTATCTGTTGAGGTCAGAGTGAGATGGGAGGGAGAAACAGTAGCAGGGTTTAGTAGTTTCCTGATCTGTTGACGGCAGAGTGAGATGGAGGAGAGAACAGTAGCAGGGTTAGTAGTTTCCTGTATCTGTGTAGGTCAGAGTGACGATGGGAAGGGAGAAACAGTAGCAGGGTTAGTAGTTTCCCCTGTATCTGTGAGGTCAGAGTGAGATGGAGGGAGAACAGTAGCAGGGTTAGATAGTTTCCGGGTGTCCTGTGAGTCAGAGTAGATGGGAGCGAGAACAGTAGCAGGGTGTAGTTTCCTGATGGCTGTGAAGTCAGAGTGAGATGAGTGAAGAACAGCGTTTATCTCTGTAGAGAGACCTTATAACAGGGGTAGGCAACCCTGGTCCTGGAGTTCTGCAGGCACTTGATGTTTTTAATTTAACCAACCTGGAATACCAGGTGTGTTGAATTTAGGAAATCACTAAGATGATCACTTTGCTAAGTAGCTCAGGGTGGTGCCTAGTTGGGACAAAMCCCTGCAGTACCTGGGGCTCTCCTGGAACAGGGTTGCCGACCCCTGTCCTATAAAGTGGTGGAGAAAGCAAACCATTGGGTGTGGAATATGAGCTTTCTGACACAAGTTCTATGAAATGGATATTACACACAAAACCAACTCGGTGGCCTTGTGGTTAGAGTGTCCGCCCTGAGACTGAAAGAGAGTTGAGTCTTAACAAAAACTCAGGACAAATGGGACCTGATGCCTCTCTGCATTGGCACTCTGCATTCAAAAGATGGATTGGGGATGTAATGGTATATTGTCTCTATTCCATCCAATAAATATGACCCCTGCCCTGGCGAGAGAGGGGCTATTTGGGACACACCCTCACCGCAGGCTTTACTGCACGTCTGTAGAAAGGATGGCAGTGGGGCACTTTGGATTGCAAGTTTACAAACAAAAGGATGCTTCTTCGTTCAAGCATATTAAACTTACAGACTTTCTAAAATAAAAGATGGAAAACTAAAATGTTCCTTATAATTCCTCTAATTCTAATAAGTGCAATAAATGAAGGCTATTGTGTGCAGTAAATTCAAGAAATCATGTGAGTAAGTGCGAGCAAGTGTGGTCAAAAAACTATACCGCTCCCTCGTCTAACCAAGACTCCTCCTCGTAGGCCCGACTTCCTCCCTCAAATAACCTTTCCTCCTCCCGTAGCCACCGCACCGGCCGCAAGGGAGGTATTCATCTCCAATAACGGCTTCACACTGATAATATAACTAATAATGCTCTGGTTATTGTATACAAATACAAATTGGCTATTTGGCTCTAACAGGGGATAAGGCCTTAAGTACTAGCATCCTGTCCAGGGGGCGTACTTGTACATCAAGCTTCTTCATRTTACMGAAGATGGCCTCTTGCTGTTCTGGCTCAGACAAGGCTACKTACMTWTGCAAATCATAGTTTGTTTGAAGTAGTGTAGGGAGATACTAGTTTGGTAGAATGTATGTTTGGTAGAGTCTATGTTAAAGCTGTTTTAGACATATAAAAGACGGAACATTCAGAGCTCCATCATGTATGTGTGTGTGTATATATATATATATGAATGTATGTGATGAAATATTAGGTACGTACCTTAATGATTTATATTTACCTGATTGAGATATAATCCCTTGTTATTAGTGCACCTTAGTTTTTGGCTCCCCCCTGTTGCCCATTCATCGTACTGTGGTAAGTGTGTTAGTGATGGGATAAAGGCAGGGAGGCAGGAAGGCAGGAAGTTGGGCCTTCGGGTGGGAGGGAGTCCTAGCTAGATGTGGGAGAGGTATAGTATTTGGACCATACATACACACAAGAGTGTGCAAAGCTGTCATCAAGGCAAAGGGTGGCTTCTTTGAACAATCTCAAATCTCAAATATATTTTGATATAACACTTTTTTGGTTACGACATCTACATGATTCCGTGTTATTTCATAGTTTTGATGTCTTCAGCATTATTCTACAATGTAGAAAATAGTCAAAATAAAGAAAAACCCTTGAATGTGTAGGTGTACCCAACTTTTGACTGGAACTGTATATCTATATTTTTTTTACAGGACAAATGTGAGGGTGCACGTGCCCCATGACGTTTCTGATGGTACGTTCTGTTTTGTTGTCATGTGCACTAGAATGTGTGTATAAAAAACAATAAAGAAAAGCATTGAGTAATATCCTCTTTACCCACCATGTGTAAATCTGCCAACGGGCATGTTGTCCGCGCTAACCACTAATCCCTGGCAGTTCTCATGGGCGGGTACAGGTTTCTCTCCCGTAGCCAGATCACTATTCTCTGTCTACATCACTGATGTTGCTCCCTTGCCGCGGGCGATTCCTGATCCACCTCTACCCGCAAGACCGACATCACCACACATTCTTACTACTAACTCTTACCCGCCGCCCCTAAACACTACCTCTTGCCTACGACCACTGTGCCCACTATTCTACTCCCCCGAGCTTCCATGCCTCACAACTCCTTCCACGTCGGACTCCAACTCGCACACTACCTTACACCAGCATCAGAGTCACCACATGCCTAAATCAGCTCTACTTTCTAATACACCACAGCGACTCCGCTTGACTGCCCACCACGAGCTCAACCGCCCGACTAGCATCCTAAATCACCCTACATACCCTCTGGACGGTTTTCCGAACCTACCTGAAACATGAGCTATCTAACTACACCTCTCCACCACTTACCGTCTGGCCTAGCTGCAACACACCCATACCCCTTCACCCTGAACCATTCCCCATCTCCACTCTCCTATCACTAACTCCGCGGCTTTCCTATTCCGCCCCTCCCTTCACACTACAACGAGCCTACCGCCAAACTTCCCTAGTCACATAACACCTGACCCTAATCCCTACCGATCCCTCGACCTACTCGGCGATGTCAAATCTAAACAAAAAAATAAAGCTTCACCCATACACTAAACCTACAGCAAAACTGTGACAATACTGCGATTTCTCATCAAAACAGTGCCATTCGTTTTGTTATCAAAGCACTTATACACGACCACAAGCTGCGACTGTATGCCCTACGTATCGGCTGAGCCCTCCTGGACACATGTTCGTCGTCAAGACCCACTGGCTCCAGGTCATCTCACAAGCTATGCTAGTAAAACGTGCCCAGCCTATATTCATATATAGTTCAACTGGTCACACGATAGGCTCCATACACCAACCCGCAAGCACGCGCTCCAAGCAGGTGTATCTGCATGTCATCCTAAAGCAACAAACCTCATTTGGAGCCTTTCCTTCCAGTTCTCTGCTTGCCTGCGACTGGAACGAATTGCAAAAAATCTCTGAAGTTCGGAGAATTTTATCTCCTACACAAACTTTACCAAAAATCTCTAATCCGAGCAGCTAACCGATCGCTGGCCAGCTGTACATAGTCGCATCTGTATAACTCCACCGCATTTTACTACCTCACCCCCCATACTGCTTTTTATTTTACTTTTCTGCTCTTTTGCACACAGTATCTCTTTTGCACATGATCATCTGATGATTTTATCACTCCAGGGTTAATCTGCTAAATTGTAATTATTCGATTTATTGCCACTCATGGCCTTTTGCAACACATTGGTATATAGATTCTCTCTTTTTTTTTTCTTTTCTACCATGTTTATTGACTTGTTTATGTTGTTACGTCAATGTGTAACTTGTGTTGTCTGTTCACTACTGCTATGCTTTATCTTGGCCAGGTCGCAGTTGCAATGAGAACTTGTTCTCTAACTACTACCTGGTTAAATAAAGGTGAAATAAAAACATAAAATAAATAAAAAAATGCTCTTTATTTTTGTTGATGAATTATTGTATTTCCACTGATCATGTCCCTACCTGAATCAATTGATAACTGATACCATGAGGAACTTAACCACCACTTTCCATATCACAGCTTGTCAAGAAATCATGTTAACTGTGGCTACACGTGATTTATGCATGTTACATGTGACAGATTCTACATCGAAGGTGTATCGTCTTTGACGGATAGAGTTGCAGTTAACAGTGAACTTATAGATAGTGAGTATTTTATGTACTGTCTAGACCTGTAGGATCTAGATAATGTTAATGACAGATCAACGTGATCTATTGAAATCAATGTATAGACATAGATGTTATGACAGTTAACCTGTAGACTAGAAGTAGATGTTTATGACAGTTAACCTGTGGATAGACATTAGATGTTATGACCAGTTAACCTGTGGATTGACAGTAGATGTAATGCAGTTAAACCTTGGTTAGACAGTAGATGTTATGACAGTTATAACCTGTGGATCAGAATAGATGCATGACCAGTTTATGTGGAAATAGACTGTGTTATACATTCCTGTGATAGACAGTAGATGTTATGTGTTTAACCTGTTGGGACAGACATGAATGTTATGAACAGTTGATTAACCTGTGGATAGACATGTAGACTGTTAATGAACAGTTAACCTGTGGATAGACAGTAGATGTATGCTGTTTAACCTGTGGACAAGACCAGTAGATGTTTTATGGTCGAAGACAGTTAACCTGTGGATAGATAGTAGATTTATGATTTAACCTGTGGATAGACAGTAGACTGTTATGACAGTTAACCTGTGGATAGACAGTAGATGTTAGAAGTTAACCTGTGGAAGACAGTAGATGTTATGAAGTTAACCTGTGGATAGACGTTGATGTTATGCACAGTTAACCTGTGGATCAGAACTGTAGATGAATGAAGTTAGCCTTGTAGACAGTAGATGTTATGACAGTTAACCTGTGGATAGAACAGTAGATGTTATGACAGTTAAACCTGTGGATAGACAGAATAAGCTATTATGAGACAGTTTATACTGTGGATAGACAGTAGATAGCGTTAATCGACAGTTAACCTGTGATAGACAGTAGATGAATGACAGTTAACCTGTGGATAGAGTAGATGTTATGACAGTTAACCCTGTGGATAGACAGTAGATGTAATTGAACAGTTAACCTGTGGATAGACAGTAGATATGAAATGAACAGTTTAAGCCTGTGGATAGACAGTAGATGTTTATGACAGTTAACCTGTGGATAGACAGTAGATGTTATGACAGTTTAACCTGTGGACAGACAGTAGATGTATGAAGTAACCTGTGGATAGACAGTAGTATGTTTTGAACAGTCTAACCTGTGGATAGACAGTAGATGTCTATGACAGTTTAACGTGTGGATAGACAGTAGATGTTATGGACAGTTAACTCTGTGGATAAAGATAGATGTTATGACAGTTAACCTGTGGATAGACACGTAGATGTTATGACAGCTTAACACCTGTGGATAGACAGTTAGATGTTATGACAGTTAACCTGTGGATAGACAGTAGATGTTTGACCTAGTATAACCTGTGCTAGACAGTAGATGTTATGACAGTTAACCTGTGGATAGACAGTATATGTTATGCCAGTTAACCTGTGGATAGACAGTATAATGTTATGATTACCTGTTGGAATAGACATCAGATGTTTATGAACAGTTAAACCTGTGATAGAACAGTAGATGTTTATGATCGTTAACCTGTGGAATAGACATGTAGAGTTTATGATCAGTTACCTGTGGATAATAGATTCATCCTGATATGAATTGGTTACTGACAGTTAACCTGTGGATAGATCATAGAATGTTATGATACGTTAACCTGTGGGACCTAGACAGTAGAATGTAAATGAACAGTTATTAACCTGTGTATTGACGTAGATGTTCATGAACAGTTAACCCTGTGGATAGAAGTAGAATGTTAATGAGGTTAACCACTTGGATAGACAGTAATGTTATGATGTTAACTGTGGACAACGTCAGACTTGTTATGATGTTAACCTTGGATAGAAGTAAGAATGGTACTGACATGTTACCTGTGGATAGACAGTAAGATGTAATGACAGTTAACCTGTAGATAGACAGTAGATGTTTAGAAGTTAACCTGTGACTAGACATTAGAGTTATGCCTTACTATGACTTAGAGTTTATACAGTAACCTGTGGATAGACGTGATGTTAATGACCAGTTAACTGTGGATGAGACGTAGATGTATATGACAGTTAACCTGTGGATAGACATGTAGATGTATGACAGTTAACCTGTGGATGAGAGTGTAGAGTTGTGGTAAAGACGATGATTTAATGGGATACTAGATGTATGATTACTGTGACAGTAGATGTCTTATGAAGTTAACCTGTGGGATAGACCAGTAGATGTTATGATCAGTTACCTGTGGATAGACATTAGATGTTGATGTTAACCTGTGGAAGACATCAGGATGTTATGACAGTTAAACCTGTGGATAGATAGTAAGATGTTGAAATGAGTTAACTGTGGACATGACAGTAAGATGTTAATGACAAGTTAACGCTGCTGGGATTGAAGTAGATGTTCTGACAGTTAACCTGTGGAATGATCAGTAGATTGTTATGTGTTAAAGCTTGGATTAGACAGTATAATGTTATGACGGTTAACCTGTGGATATGACAGTAGATGTTTTATGACGTTAACCTGTGTGGACAGTTTTAGATGTATATGAAGTTACCTTGTGGATAGAATAGTCGATGGTATGACATTTACCTGTCTGGATAAGACAGTAGATGTTATGAAGTTAACGCTTGTGATAGACATGTAGAATGTTTATGACAGTTAACCTGTAGATAGACAGTAAGTGTTATGAAGTTACCTGTGGATAGAATGTAAGATGTTATGACATGTTAACTCTGTTGGTGACCGTCAGATGTTATGACAGTTAACTGTGGATAGACAGTAAGATGTAGACAGTTTCACCTGGATAAGAGGTAGAATGTGAAATGACACGTTAACCTGTGATTGACAGTAGATGTTATGACGGTTAACCCTGTGGTAGACAGTAGATGTATGATGTTAACCTGTGAACGACATCAGATGTTATGACAGTTACCTGTGGATAGAATAGTAGAGTGGTAAAATGATGTTAACCTGTGGATAGACAGTAGATGGTTATGCCAGTTAACCTGTAGATAGACAGTAAGATTTACCTGAAGTTAACCTGTGGACAGACATTAGATGATGACAGTTAAAACTGTGGATAGACTGTAGATGTTATGACAGTTAATACCTGTGGACAGACATAGATGATCTGACAGTTACCTGTGGAATAGACTGCTAGATGTTATGGACAGTTAACCTGTTGATAGACAGTAGTGATATGACAGTTTAACCTGTGGGTAGACAGTAGATGGTAGGACAAAGTAACCTGTGATACATAGATGTAATGACAGTTAACCTGTGGGTAGACCAGTAGATGTTATGAAGTTTAACCTGTGGATAGACAGTAGATTGTAATACAGTTACCTGTGACAGACATTAGATGTTAATGACAGGTTACCTGTGGATAGACAGTAGATTTTATGACAGTTTAACCTGTGGATCAACAGTTAGATGTGAAATGAACAGTTAACCTGTGGATAGACAGTAGATGTGAGATGACAGTTACCTGTGGATTGACAGTAAGATGTCATGACAGTTACCTGTGGATTGACAGTAGATGTTATGAACAGTTAACCTGTGGATAGACAGTAGATGTTATGACGGTTAACCTGTGATAAGACAAGTAGATGTTATGACGTTACCTGTTGGACAGCATTTTCCAGATGTTATGAACAGTTCACCTGTGGATAGACTAGTAGATGGTATGCATGTTAACCTGTGGATAGACAGTAGATGTATGACAGTTACCTGTGGATAGACAGTAGATGTTAATGGACAGTTTAACCTGTAGACTAGAAGTTATATGTTATGACCATTAACCTGTGGATAGACAGTAGATGTTATGACAGTTAACCTGTGGATAGACCCGTAGAATGTTATGACAGTTACCGATGAGGCCACAGAGCTTTAGCTTCGCTTATTGAGGCGTTAGTTTACGGGGTGCTACATGCTGCTGCTTACAATTTTAACACTCAGAGAACAACCTGAGAAAATGGAGTTGCTTTTTATTGAGATGTAATTCATGTATCTTCTGTGAGTTACACCAGATTTACACATGGTGGGCTAAAGAGGACAGGAGATGCTAATATGTATTTCTGTAGAGTTACACCAGATTTACACATGGTGGGTAAAGAGGACAGGAGATGTAAATTGTAATTCTGTAGATTTACACCAGATTTTACACATGGTGGGTAAAAGGACAGGAATGTTATCCTGTATCTTCTGTAGATTTTACACAATTTACACATGGGTGGGTAAAGAAGGACATGAGAGTATATGTTACTTCTGTAGATTTACACAGATTTACAACATGGTGGAGTAAAGAGGACAGGAGATGTAATATGTATACTTTGTAGATTACACCCAGATTTTACCATGTGGGTAAAAGGACAGGAGATGTAATATGTATCTTCTGTAGATTTTACACCAGATTTACACCTGGTGGGTAAAGAGACAGGAGATGTAATCATGTACGTTCTGTAGAGTTACAACAGATTTACACATGGTGGGTCAAAGAGGACAGGAAATGTATATGTATCTTCTGTAGCAGTTTACAACAGATTTACACATGGTGCGGTAATGAGAGGACAGGAGATTGTAATATGTAACTTCTGTAGATACACGCAGATTTTACACAGTGGGTAAAGAGGACGGAGACTGTAATGAATGTAACTCTGAGATTTACACCAGATTTACACATGGTGGGTAAAGAAGGACAGGAAATGTCATATGTAACTTCTGTAGAGTTACACCAAGATTTACACATTGGTGGGTAAAGAGGGACAGGAGAATGTAATATGTAACTTCTGTAGAGTTACACAGACTTACACATGGTGGGTAAAGAAGGACAGGAGATGTAATATGCTAACTTCTGTAGATTTACAC
>NW_019945310.1:24801-38698 GCF_002910315.2 Salvelinus sp. IW2-2015
TCCCACCCGAAGGCCCAACTTCCTGCCTTTATCCCATCACTAACACACTTACCACAGTACGATGAATGGGCAACAGGGGGGAGACAAAAACTAAGGTGCACTAATAACAAGAGATCTCAATCAGGTAAATATAAATCATTAAGGTACGTACCTAATATTTCATCACATACATTCATATATATATATATATACACACATACATGATGGAGCTCTGAATGTTCTGTCTATTATATGTCTAAAACAGCTTTAACATAGACTCTACTAAACATACATTCTACCAAACTAGTATCTACCTACACTACRTCAAACAAACTATGATTTGCAAATGTAAGTAGCCTTGTCTGAGCCAGAACAGCAAGAGGCCATCTTCTGTAACATGAAGAAGCTTGATGTACAAGTACGCCCCCTGGACAGGATGCTAGTACTTAAGGCCTTATCCCCTGTTAGAGCCAAATAGCCTATTTGTATACAATAACCAGAGCATTATTAGTTATATTATCAGTGTGAAGCCGTTATTGGAGATGAATACCCCCCTTGCGGCCGGTGCGGTGGCTACGGGAGGAGGAAAGGTTATTTTGAGGGAGGAAGTCGGGCCTACGAGGAGGAGTCTTGGTTAGATGGGGGAGCGGTATAGTTTTTTGACCYCACTTGCTCGCACTTACTCACATGATTTCTTGAATTTACTGCACACAATAGCCTTCATTTATTGCACTTATAAGTTATTAGAATTAGAGGAATTATAAGGAACATTTTTGTTCCTCCATCTTTTATATTAGAAAGTCTGTAAGTTTTAAATGCTTGAACGAAGAAGCATCCTTTTGTTTGTAAACTTGTAATCWGAAGTGCCCCACTGCCATCCTTTCTACAGACGTGCAGTAAAGCCTGAGGTGAGGGTGTGTCCCAAATAGCCCCTCTCTCGCCAGGGCAGGGGTCATATTTATTGGATGGAAGTGCACGAGACAATATACCATTACATCCCCAATTCCATCTTTTGAATGCAGGAGTGCCAGCAGAGAAGGCATCAGGTCCATTGTTTCCTGAGTTTTTGTTAAGACTCAAACTCTCTTTCAGTCCTCAGGGCGGACACTCTAACCAAAGGCAAGGCCACCGAGTTGGTTTTTGTGTGTAATATCCATTTCATAGAACTTGTGTCAGAAAGCTCATATTCCACCCCAAATGGTTTGCTTTACTCCCACCACTTTAATAGGACAGGGGTCGGCACACCTGTTCCAGGAGAGCCCCAGGTACTGCAGGTTTTGTCCCAACTAGCCACCACCTGAGCCTACTTAGCAAACTGATCATCTTAGTGATTTCCTAAAATTCAAACACACCTGGTATTCCAGGTTGGGTTAAATTAAAACATCAAGTGCCTGCAAGAACTCCAGGACCAGGGTTGCCTACCCCTGTTATAAGGTCTCTCTACAGAGATAAACAGTCCCCTTAACAGACCTGCACATCATGACCCCAAACTCTCACCCTGCACTGTGTGGTCACTGGTCAGTCATGATTACGGTCACTTAGGTCGTAACAAAGTTATGGCTGACAACTGGTTTCTATTTGTCAAATTTCCAGGAAAAGGTGTGTTTAGTTCAGGCAGAACCACATTTGTGAATATGTTTGCAGCTCTTTGAGGACGTGTGACCATCATCTTCTTGATTAAATGACAGTGAACTTACCAGAACTGGAGCCCGGTAGAGATTGTTTTGTAGAAGACTTCCGGTTTCCTGTCTACAGACTGTCTGAAAAGGTCTACTGATTTTATTATTTTTTAGATATTTTTTTTAACCTTTATTTAACTAGGCGAGTCAGTTAAGAACACATTCTTATTTACAATGACGGCCTACCCCGGTCAAACCAGGACAACGCTGGGCCAATTGTGTGCCACCCTATAGGACTCCCAATCACGGCCGGATGTGATGCAGCCTGGATGCTTGGTCAGAGAGCTGGCTTTATAGGTTAATACCAGGTTTACAGGCAGTGTATAAAGATGACATGTGACGTAATCATTCTCAATACTTTTTTTGATTGATTTCAACAAAAGCTGCAGGGCAAATTTAAAGCTCCTTTATTTCGATATTTTAAAACCAAATGAAATGACAATGTCAGGAAAGAAAATCATACAAGCACAGAGAGTTGTTCTTAACAGGATCATTACAACTGTGATATGGAAAGTGGTTAAGATTCCTCATTGTATCAATGTATCATTGTTTCAGGGCAGAATGATCAGTGAAATACAATAATTATCAACATAATAAAGAGCATTATGTAGGCTGTGTCCGATGCTCTGATGAATGTATAAAAGCTGCTTCTCAGAATTGATTCTGCTCCATTTGTAAACCCATCTGCAGTTCAGGTTGCTCTTCGATATTCCGGTGCTATTCAGTGTGTAGACGACATCACACCACATGTTTGTCTGGACAGCAGTGACTCTAAAGACCTCATAGGAAGTGATTAAAACCTCACTCTCATTGAGATAGACAGAGTAATATGTCAGGTTAGCACCGAAACATGTGTTGATCTCAAAGCAGGACGTGTTGCCAAACATATGTAATGACTTATTTAAAGAACTGGAGGCGAAGATCCCGAAACGGATCTTTTTGTTTAGAACATTTCGATCAAAATACACCTTGGTTCTACGGTAGGTGGTCCTACATGTTGTTTGACGTTGTTTGAGAATCTGAGAATTCCTTCCGTTTGAGTTATGTTATAATTGTATTTTTTTTGTGTAACTGAGGTCAGTTAGATAGAAGTGCAGGGAATGGTACTGGAATGATGTTCCATACTCATATCTGCCTTACTCCTGAACCTGTACAAGCTCACATCAGCAACACCTGATCTGGTGCTGTGATTATTGATCAATGGTTCAGAGACATGGGAGGAATGACTATGTCTTCTGAAATAGGATACTTGTTATTTGGCCATTGGCTAGTTTTATTGCAAGGAATTCTAATTGGTCAACCACAGGCTAGAGCTGGGTTATTAAACTACATGCTGTTCCTTTGCTCTTTGGAGAGAATCACTAGAGAGAATCACTGAGAGAGCATCACTGAGGACATGGAGAATGACCATCTACCTACCTGTATGGTTTGTCCTCTTTGAATAAACCTATTTTCTTTCCCCTGATTTGCTTTGGGGTTTGTGTTATTGAAGAGTGACATACATTGCTAACACAGGGGTCTCAGCAGGGTCAGGCAGCCAGGGAAGACAAGTCTGGTACAGAGGTGATATACATTTTTGCAACAACACTTTATTCTTTCTGTGCAGCAAACACTGGACAAGCCAGATGCTGTGTTAATGCAGTCTGACAAACCTCCAAAGTTCATTTCCAAACTGTATCAAGGGTTGATAGAGGCTTTTCCCGATGACACAAAACATGTAAAACAAAAATGTGAGGAAGACCTGGGAGAAGCTATTGATGATGATGAATGGATACAGATGTTAGAATGCTCAGTCATGTTCATATCATCAGACATAAATTACTGCAGTTTAAGACCTTCCGTAGAACGTACTATATGCCAGTGAAACTGAATATCACGCACTCAGAAATCTTATTATTCTGCTGGAGGTGTAAAGGACAAAAGGGGACATATTTGCATATGTTGTGGTCTTGTGAAGGCTGGCTGAATTCTGGCAACGAGTGTGTTCTTTTATCTCAGCATGTCTACAGATTCTCCCTTCTCCCTGTTTTTGTTTGCTTGGAAATGTTGATACTGGACACTGTTATTAGACAAAACTGTGTAACCTAGCATTGATAGTGGCAAAAAAATGCATTGCCATCAATTGAAAGGATGGTTATCCTCCCACAATGTACGGAAGAAATGTCAAGTTATGTACAGTATCACTAGATTTGTTTGAAAATTAAGAGTATACTGTGCAACTTTTATAAGGTCTGGATGCTTTATATGGAATACCGTACGCCTAAAGGAGTCTATTGGAAAAATGCCCACGTCAGGGGAGATATCTATATCTCCCCCAAAACCCCAAAACCCCCAAAACCAATTCTTCCTTTGGACGCCTCTCCTTCCAGTTCTCTGCTGCCAATGACTGGAACGAACTACAAAAATCTCTGAAACTGGAAACACCTATCTCCCTCACTAGCTTTAAGCACCAGCTGTCAGAGCAGCTCATAGATTACTGCACCTGTACATAACCCATCTACAATTTAGCCCAAACAACTACCTCTTTACCTACTGTATTTATTTTATTAATTTATTTTGCTCCTTTGCACCCCATATTTCTGTCTCTACTTGCACTTTCTTCCACTGCAAACCAACCATTCCATTGTTTTTTTAGTTTTTATTTTACTTGCTTGTTGTACTCACTTCGCCTCCATGGCCTTTTATATTTTTATTTATTTATACATATATTTGTTTGCCTCACCTCCCTTATCTCACCTCACTTGCTCACATTGTATATAGACTTATTTTTTTTTCACTGTATTATTGACTATAGTTTGTTTTACTCCATGTGTAACTATGTGTTGTTGTATGTGTCGAACTGCTTTGCTTTATCTTGGCCAGGTCGCAATTGTAAATGAGAACGTGTTCTCAAATTGCTACCTGGTTAAATAAAGGTTAAATAAATAAAATAAAAAATATAGGCAATCCCTAGTTGCTGGCCTGCTCAGTCCTGGCCCTGGGGGTCTGCTGTACGGTTGTCACTCTGGACTTGGCCCAACACACCTCAAACCAATAATGAATGTTTCACTAAGATCCTAAAGCTGAGTGGGGTGTGTTGGGTTGGGGCGCTACAGGCCCCTAGTGGCAGGACTGGGTGACCCAGCTATATTGTGTGCATGTAAAAAGAGCTCTACAGTACTATTAGGCCTATGGTATTAATTATATAGAGGGTGTACTGTTTCTGTGCGTTAATGTGTAGGTGTATGTGTGTTTTCAACTTTTATTTAATGAAGCTGCCAGTTAAGGACTTGTGAGGTGTCTATATACATGTATATACACAAAACACATTTTATGTACACAGTATATTTTACAATAGTTGATTTTTGTTTGTTTTTAGTTCCATCCTTCAGCTCCTCACAACCCCTCCCATCTGTCTCTGAACACAATCCAGTTCCTATTTGCCATATATTTGATCAACTGTGCTGTGATGTTTCTCAAATCTTCTGAACCTTTCTATTCTCATAGATTCTACATATTGTAAATAAAAATGAGTTTTATTATATTATTGATCGATTGACTATGACTTTTTAAATGGCCCAGCAGTGCTATTTGCAGAGGAGGACATAACTTTCCAGGGGGTCTGGAGGTCCTCCCATTTCTGACGGCATCTAAATCACATTTCCTGCATTTCTACACAATCTAAGATGACCCACGGCCATTCTAGACGTCTCTATTTAGAACAACAAACAATAAGCAAAAATGGCTACAGTCATCAAGCTAGGTGAGAGATTATTTCATATGTTTAAATAGGGGCAGCAAATTGTCCTCATGGAGAGCTGCAGTACTGTGTGTGCAGGGTTTTACTCCAGCCCTGCTTTAACACATCCAATTCAAATTAGTTAGTACCTTGATGCTGTTTGTAGAATCAGGTGATAAGCTAATTTCCTGCCGATGGCTTATCGCTCTTCATACTTGGTGACTTCAACCTCCCGATGTCTGCCTTCCATTAATTTCTACTTAACTGTTTCTTTCCCCTCTTTTGACCACTCACAAAGCAGGCAATACACTTGACCCCACCCTTCCCCAGTCCCACTCACAATGCAGGCAATACGCTTGACCTCATCTTTACTAGAGGCTGTTCGCCTCCTAATCTCACTGCAACCCCCTCCAGGTCTCTGATCACTACTTTGTTTCCTTTTCTATCTCCCTTTCCTCCATCCTTAACCACTCAGCCCCTATCTAGATGGTCATGTGCCGTCGCAATCTTCATTCTCTCTCTCTCTCTCTACTCTCTCCTCTTCTATCCTATCATATCTCCCTTCTGCAAAATACTTCTACCGCATTTTCCTGATTCTGCCTCTTCGACCCTACACTCCTCCCTTTCCGCATCCTATGATTTACACTGTCCCTTTTCCTCCCCTCCTGCTCCGTGGCTGAGTGACTCCTTGAGAGCTTACAGAACAGGGCTGCAGGCAGCTGTGCAAAAAAGAAGGAAAACGTCACTTCTGGAGGACCTATTGTCCTTTCACTCCCTCCTCTCTACCTTCTCTTCCTCTGTATCCGATGCCACGTTTTATCACTCTAAATGTGAAGTTTCTGCCTCTAACCCTAGGAAACTATTTTCCACGCCCTCCCTCCATCTCTGTGGAGGACTTTGTCAACCACTTTTAAAAGAAGGTTAACGACATCCGCTCCTCATTCACTCAGCCAATTGAGTCCAATGGCCCCACTCACACAGAACTACCCTATGCCTTGACCTCTTTCTCCCCTTACTCTCCAGATGAAATCATGTGACTAGTGCGGTCCGGCAGCCCGACAACCTGCCCACCTGACCCCATCCTCTCCTACCCTCTCCAGCCCATATCAGGAGACCTTCTCACTTCCCTCATCAACTCATCCCTGACCACTGGCTGCGTCCCCTCTGACTTCAAAATGGCCAGTCGCTCCCCTCCTCAAGAAACCAACACTCGACCAGTCTGACATCTAAAACTATGATATTTATTCCCGAAACACTTGAGCGTACTGTCTCTGACCAACTCTCTCGCTATCTTTCTCTGAATAATCTTCTTGACCCTAACCAGTCAGGCTTTAAGATGGTTCACTCAACTGAGACTGCTCTTCTCTGTGTCACGGAGGCTCTCCGCTCTGCCAAAGCTGACTCTCTCTCTCATCTGTTCTCGTCCTCCTAGATCTATCTACTGCCTTTGACAATGTGGACCATCATATCCCCCTCTCTACCCTCTCAGGGCTGTGCGTCTAAGGCTCTGCACACTCTTGAACTCCTCCAACCAGGTGGAATGGAGAGGATCTGTGTCAGCACCATATACTCTCACTACTGCTGTCTCCCAGGGCTAGGTTCTAGTTTAAAATGTGTTAGAGGAGGGCTGGAACAAAAGCCTGCATACACAGTAGCTCTCCAAGAGGAGGGTTGTCCACCTCTGGTGTAAAAGGATACAAAACAGTAGCTCTCCAAGAGGAGGGTTGTCCACCTCTGGTGTAAATGGATACAAAACAGTAGTTCTCCAGGAGGAGGGTTGTCCACCTCTGGTGTAAAAGGATACAAAACAGTAGTTCTCCAGGAGGAGGGTTGTCCACCTCTGGTGTAAAAGGATACAAAACAGTAGCTCTCCAAGAGGAGGTTGTCCACCTCTGGTGTAAAATGATACAAAACAGTAGTTCTCCAGGAGGAGGGTTGTCCACCTCTGGTGTAAAATGATACAAAACAGTAAAGCTCTCCAGGAGGAGGGTTGTCCACCTCTGGTGTAAAAGGATACAAATAAACTTTCCTCTTCTTCACTTGGAGTTAGTGTGCTCTTTTTTACAGGTTTGCACTGTGGGAAGCAATGTAAACCCTGTCTCAGAGACACATATGGAATAGAACATACATTTGCATGAACTTCAGGCGTCTTTAAGATGCTGCATCTGTCTGCAAGGCAGTCACAGCCTCTCCTCAGTGCTTCTAAAAAATTACACTTATATAGAGAACCCGTCACACAAAAACAGACACACACATACACCCACACAGGCAGGAAACACCATACAGCTTCTGAGAATTGTTTGTTCATACTTCTTTCATACTGAGCTATGTGTGAACATGACTAAGAGCAACACCACTGCTGATACTGAGAAAAGGTGTGTGTGTGTTCGTGTTATTGTGTGTGTGCTTGCGTATTAGTACTGAGAGACCATTAAACCTCATAATCTTTCCCCTCTATTCAAGGACCAATAGCCAATATACCACTAATCAATCAATTGATTGATCGATCAGTCGATATATCAACCAATCAATGAATCAACTATCAGGGAATAAGCAAAACAGCAATAAGGCAAATCTTGAGGCCCCAAGTATACTATTTGGAGCCAATCAAGGACGGCAGAGGCGGGGCACCACCTGCTATGAGAATCCGCTGGTGATGGGTGACATGCCTGTGGGCCAATCAGGGCGGGGCACGTTGTGAAGAAATGTCCATTGAGGTATGTGTATTACAGAATAAACCAGGTACCGCTTGTAGACTTCTTTCTCTGTTGGTCTCTACCCAGTTCTTATTGTCCTTTCTGATTTCCCTCTTATTGGAGACAAAATGTCTGGGGGGGGGGTGTAAAGCAAGACACTACAGTAAATATCCCCCCCACCAGTTGGTAGTTTCCAGAATCAGTTTATTGGACAGTTAAACTTGTGGCATGTTATACTACATCTTAATCAGTGGCCCATGTAATGTTGTATCTTCAGACTGTCTAAATGTAGTACAGTGAAAGTGAAAACTTAAAGGATGAGACATACTGTATTCAAGCTCAATGATTTTCTATATTCATGTTGAAACAAGCTGCAGAAGGTATATAAGTGCTTTAAAGTCTCCTATGGAGTCTGAAACACAGGCTAATACACACATCTTAATAATAACTATTTCATGTAGTCAGGAGGAGGTTTTTATGTAACATCCACCAATGAACCAATTAACGTAATACAATGAAAGCTTTAGACACTGAAAACACGTTGTTTGGCTTAATTTACTTTAAGAAGGATAAGCAGCGTAGTTGTTAGGTCAATGTTAGGTCAATCCTCTTTAGGGACAATGATTCAAGATCAAGATTGATTTTCTTATTTAATAGTTGGCTTGTTAAAAATGTTACAATTCGGGTTACTCAGTGTGTTGATACTCTTTAGTTTGTACACAACGTCACACCACAGGTTTTCATCATTTTCTTTCTTCAGCACGGCAGTAACTTTGAACACCTCATACGGTGGAATCAACACCTCCTTTTCATAATTCCCCATCTCTGGGTAGGACTTCAGGTCAGCGCCAAAACATGTCTTTATCTCAAAGCAAGACTTCTCTCCAAAATGTGTCAAGTTCTTTAGGAAAGAACTGGAGGCAAAGAGGCCAAATCTGATTTCCTTGTTCACTTCACCTGCAAACTCCATGTTGGTTCTCCGGTATGTGGTGTGACAGCCCTGTTGGTTTTCTTTTAGGAGGCGGAGAGCATCAGTCAGCAGGAAATGCAGGGAGTGGAACTGGAAGGAGGTTGTGTACTCTGTTCTATTGGTCCGGACTGCTTGGTTGAACGCTCTGTATATCTTAGGTTGACCTCCTGTGTAAGCACAGATATCCTTGATATGATTGTGACTAAGTTTGTCTAGTTTTTGGTTCACTATTATTTTTTGTGGCACATTTTTCTGCTTTCGTCCAGGCTTGTTCAAAGATCCCTCTTGCATTGGTTTCATTTCAAAGATATTCCTTCACCTTTTTGCCCATTCTTTTCAATGCAGCCTTTATACATGTCGTCAACAGACTCAGGGACCATGTCTAAGGGTATGGGGGAATTGAGATCAGGCTGACAGAGATGAACCTTCAAAGAGAATGGAGGGGAATAACAGGCAATAACTGTAAAAACAGAGGAATATTTTGTAAATATTTAAATTATCATTCTCTCTTCTCTCTTTCTAAAATTCATTAATTCAAATTCAATATGTTTTAATGGCATGAATACACACAATTATAAACAACAGTGACAACAATAAAAGTAGTAGCTATAATAATATAATAATATATACGGTACCAGTCAAATGTTTGGACACACCTACTCATTCAAGGTTTTTTCTTTATTTGTACTATTTTCTACACTGTAGAATAATAGTGAAGACATCAAAACTATGAAATAACACATATGGAATCATGTAGTAACCAAAAAAGTGTTTAAACAAATGAAAATATATTTGAGATTTGACATTTTTCAAACTTGCCACCCTTTGCCTTGATGACAGCTTTATACACTCTTTTGGCATTCTCTCAACCAGCTTCATGAGGTAGTCATCTGGAATGCATTGTTGTGTTCGTTTCATGTTAATTCAGTCTGTGTTCCCGGTCCAAAATGACCGCCCCATTATAGCTGATTATAAATCCATAATAACACATATATGATCACCCAATGTTGTGTTAGATCTTTTTATCAACTTAAGTTCTTGTGAACATTACAAGTTTTGAACTTCTATTTGCTATTCATGGCCTGTAGGCCTCATTGACCTGAGCTCATACAACTCGTTTTAGAAGAAAAAAAGCATAATGTATAGATTATTTTGACTATAACAAATACTCAGATGAAACACATGGTGCTATTTATCACAGACTACTTTTTGTCAAAGTTTAACAAGGACTCTCTCCTCCTCACCAGTGTCATGATCAAAGATAGAACCAAGAGCCTCACATTGTAACGGGCTTCCTCCTCCTCTTCATACGAAGAGGAGGAGTAGTGATTCGACCAAACTGCAGCGGGTTGTGAATACATAATGATTTAATAAACAAAACAGAAGAACACGACGAACACTTGAATAATTACAAAAACAAATAAACGAATGTAGACAGACCTGGACCCGAACTTACATACAACGTGAAGAACGCATGAACCAGGAAACAGACTACATAAAACGAACAAACAAACAAAACCCGGAACAGTCCCGTGTGGCGTAACATACAGACACTGACACAGGAGACAATCACCCACAAACAAACAGTGAGAACAACCTACCTTAATATGACTCTCAATCAGAGGAAACGTCAAACACCTGCCTCTAATTGAGAGCCATACCAGGCAACCCAAAACCAACATAGAAACAGAAAACATAGACTGCCCACCCAAAACTCACGCCCTGTCCATCAAACACATACAAAACAACAGAAAACAGGTCAGGAACGTGACACACATACAGTACATCGTTTGGTCATTGTGCTGCCACAGAATGAATCGTGAGCAAGGCCTCAAAAAAGCTTTATATACCAGAGCTGTGAGTTCTATATATTATTGAAACAATGTTGCGATTGTTTGTGAGAATGCCAACAGGTGTGGTTCCCGTGGGGGAAAGATTCCCATGGGGGTTGCCGTGGAAGCCAAGAAGGGGAGTGAGGTGCTCAAACACACATGCGTGTGGGGGTCTGGGAGAGGAAGTGTGTCCATCTGATGAATGGGCATGTCCCTGAACTCTATTTTATACACTAATTGTAGTCTCACCCATTCATTTCTAATGACCAGACATTTTTGACCGGGAACACCACCGGTGTAAAAAAGTTAAATAAAACACCAAAAATGTAATGAAAATCATCAAAATGTATTTTGTTTGTTCAGATGCCCAGTGTGGACAAAGTCATGGAACCTTATGACAATCAGATTAAATGAACTACATTTGTCAGAGAGAAAACTTGTAAATCGGTCCAATTCGACCGGAACACAGCAGGAGGGTTAACAGGCGTGCCTTGTTTAAAGTTAATTTGTGGAATTTCTTTCCTTCTTAATGTGTTTGAGCCAATCAGTTGTGTTGTGACAACCTGCATGGCTACCACAGCATTCTGCAGTGATACTCATATACGGAAGATAGCCCTATTTGGTAAAAGACCAGTCCATATTATGGCAAGAACAGCTCAAATAAGCAAAGAGAAACGACAGTCCATCATTACTTTAAGACATGAAGGTCAGTCAATCCGTAAAATATCAAGTGCAGTCGCAAAAACCATCAAGTGCTATGATGAAACTGGCTCTCATGAGGACCGCCACAGGAAAGGTAGACCCAGAGTTACTTCTGCTGCCTGCTGCAGAGGATAAGTTCATTAGAGTTACCAGCCTCAGAAATTGCAGCCCAAATAAATGCTGAGTTCAGACACATCTCAACATCAACTGTTCAGAGGAGACTGCGTGAATCAGGCCTTCATGGTCAACTTGCTGCAAAGAAACCACTACTAAAGGACACCAATAATAATAAGAAATTTGCTTGGGCAAAGAAACATGAGCAATGGACATTAGACTGGTGGAAATCTGTCCTTTGGTCTGATGAGTCCAAATTTCAGATTTTTGCTTTTAACCGCCGTGTCTTTGTGAGACGCAGAGTAGTTGAACATAAGATCTCTGCATGTGTGGTATCCACCATGAAGCATGGAGGAGGAGGGGATGGTATGCGGGTGACACTGCCTGTCATTTATTTAGAATTCAAGGCACACTTAACCTGCATGGCATTCTGCAGTGATACTCAATCCCATCTGGTTTGTTTTTCAACGGGACAATGAGCAGCCAACAAGTGCTCAGTTTATGTGGGAACTCCTTTAAGACTGTTGGAAAAGCATTCCTCATTAAGTTGGTTTAGAGAATGCCAAGAGTGTGCACAGTTGTCATCAAGGCAAATGGTGGCCACTTTGAAGAATCTCAAGCCTTAAAAATCCTTCTTTAACCTGTCTCCTCCCCTTCATCTACACTGATTGATGTGACATCTATATGAGATCATAGCTTTCACCTGGATTCACCTGGTCAATCTGTCATAGATAGAGCTCTTAATATTTTGTCAGTGTCCACTGAGACAGAGTGGCGTTGTTTTATTCAAATGCTTTCTCCGGTAAGATTGACGTATCTTGCTGTCAGTCAAATTATAAATATTTAGAGACCTCCCCACAGTTTGACTTTGTTGCATTTAGGGGAGCTCAGGTCTCACACTTGTTGCTGAGCCCCCCCCACCTGTAATTTGCACTCTGAATGTAACCAAAGAAGTTGCGTGAAATTAAAGAGTAACAGATAATTGGAAGCCATCAAGCCTCACTCTATCATTAATTTACAATTTCTTTTAATAATAAAACCAGCCAGGAAACTCCTTAGTTATGACTTGTTTATTCAATGTCAGACTGATCAACTATAAGCAGAGCAAAGAGTGTAAAGGGTGGCTAATTTGAAGAATCTAAAATATAAAATACATTTTGATTTGTTTAACACTTTTTTGGTTACTACATGATTCCATATGTGTTATTTCATAGTGTTGATGTCTTCACTATTATTCTACAATGTAGAAAATAGTAAAAAATAAAGAAACTCTTGAATGAGTAGGTGTGTCCAAACTTTTGACTGCTACTGTACGTGTATATATATATATATATATATAACAAATAGAAAAAAGAAACAAATACATATATAACACAAAAATGTAATACTGTAATACCTCTCCGCTTCTACACACTTCACACCACTCTATACATAGTCACTTTAATAAGTCTACCTACATGTACATATTACCTCCACTAACCGGTGCCTCCGCACATTGACTCTGTACCGGTATCCCCTGTATATAGCCTCGCTATTGTTATTTTATTGCTGCTCTTTAATTATTTTTTACTTTTAACTTAACACTTTTTTTTTCAACTGCATTGTTGTTAAGGGCTTGTAGGTGAGCATTTCACTGTTGTATTCGGCACATGTGACAAATACAATTTGATGACTCCACATACTGTTCTCTCTCTCTCTCTCTCTCTCTCTCTCTCTCTCTCTCTCTCTCTCTCAAAATAAAATTTAACTTTAAGGGCTTTATTGGCATGGGAAACATATGTTAACTTTGCCAAAGCAAGTGAAGTAGATAATAAACAAAAGTTAAATAAACAATAAAAATGAACAGTAAACATTACATTCACAAAAGTTCCAAAATAATAAAGACATTTCAAATGTCATACTATGTGCAAATATTTCTCTCTCTCTCTCAAAATAGTGTAGTATCTTACCATCTTGGAGTCCACACCCAAAGTCCAAGCCTGGATGAAATACAGCACAGCAAAGGTTAGGATCTTGTGTCTTGCCATGATGTCAACATATATTGGTCCAATGGCAAAATGTAATGGAGATGAGTTGCCTTTTAAGATACAGAAACAGAATTCAAATGTTCAGCAATCAGAGAGCCTTGTTATACAACTGCTCTTAAGGTTATTTTCACAGTCCCTCCTCTCTTGATAGGAATAGACACATGCGGGCACAATTACCCA
>NW_019945310.1:38972-42964 GCF_002910315.2 Salvelinus sp. IW2-2015
ACACACACACACACACACACACACAGACACACGTAGCCAAGCGTTAAGAGCGTTGGTCCAGTATTCGAAAAGTTGCTGGTTTGAATCCAGTAGCCGGTAAGGTGGAAAAATCTGCGTAGGCCCCTGCATCGCTCTTATTCAGAAGGGTTACATGTGGAAGACACATTTCGGTTGAATGTATTCAGTTGTGCAACTGACAAGGTATCCCTTTTCCCTTCACATACTCACACACATAGTGTGGTGCCTAGTTGGGACAAAATTCTGCGGCACTCCTGGAACAGGGTTTTCTACCCCTGGCCTAGTCTAAGCTTTGTCTGCCAATCATTCCGTTGAGTTAAATACTGCCCTCTTCTGCCCAGAATGCACCGCGTCTAGACTGAAGGCCTCTGTGTACATTAGTGTGTGTTTGGTTTTCAGTGGTCTCTCCTGCCAGTGTCCAGGGTATGATTTACACAGTATTCCAATATTTTAATAATGCTGGTTATGGTTGTTACCTTTACATTGTTATGACTGAGATGTGAGAGACCTGGTAGGTTGACAGGGTTCAATTCCTTTGTTATGACTGAGATGTGAGAGACCAGTAGGTTGATATGGCCATTCCTTTGCCAATGACTGAGAGTGGACGAACTGGTAGGTTGACAGGGTTCCATTCCTTTGTTATGAGCTGAGATGTGAGAGACCTGGTAGGTTGCAGTGTTAATTCCTTTGTTGATGACTTGAAGATGTAGAGAACTGGTAGGTTGACAGGGTTGCATTCCTTTGTTATGACTGAGATGTGAGAGAGACCTGGTAGGTTGACAGGGTTGCATTCCTTTGTTATGACTGAGATGTGAGAGGCCTGGTAGGTTGACAGGGTCCATTCCTTTGTTATGACTGAGATGTGAGAGACTGGTAGGTTGACGGGTTTCATTCCTTTGTTTATGACTGAGATGTTGAGAGACCTGGTAGGTTGACAGGGTTGCCATTCCTTTGTTATGACTGAGATGTGAGAGACCTGGTAGGTTGATTGGGTCTCATTTCCCTTTTTATGACTGAGATGTGAGAGACCTGGTAGGTTGAGGGTTCATTCCTTGTTATGACTGATGATGTGAGAGACCTGTAGGTTGATGGTTCCATTCCTTTGTTATGACTGAGATGTAGAGCCTGGTAGGTTGACAGTGGTTCCATTCCTTTTTTATGACTGAGATGTGAGAGACCTGGAGGTTGACAGGGTGTTCCATCCTTTGTTATGACTGAGATGTGAGAGACCGGTAGGTTGACGGGTTCATTCCTTTGTTATGACTGAGATGTGAGAGACCTGGTAGGTTGAAGAGCTCCATTCTTGTTATGACTGAGATGTGAGAGACCTGGTAGGTGACAAGGTTCCATTCCTTTGTTATGACTGAGATGTGAAAGAGCCTGTAGGTTGACAGAGTTCCATTCCTTGTTATGACTGAGATGTGAGAGACCTGGTAGGTTGACAGGTTCCATTCCTTTGTTACGAGACTGAGATGTGAGAGACCTGGATGGTTGACAGTTCATTCCTTTGTTATGACTGAGATGTGAGAGACCTGGTAGGTTGACGGTTCCATTCCTTTGTTATGACTGAGATGTGAGAGACCGTGGAGTTGAAGGTTCCATTCCTTTGTTATGACTGAGATGTGAGAGACCTGGTAGGTGAGAGTTCCATTCCTTTGTTATGACTGAGATGTGAGAGACCTGGTAGGTTGATGTTCCATTCCTTTGTATGACTGAGTGTAGAGACCTGGTAGGTTGACAGGGTTCACTTCCTTTTTTATGACTGAGATGTGAGAGACCTGGTAGGTGTGACAGGGTTCCATTCCTTTGTTATGACTGAATGTGAGAGACTGGTAGGTTGACAGGGTTCCATTTCCTTTGTTATGACTGAGATGTTGAGAACCTGGTAGGTTGAAGGGTTCCTATTCTTTGTTATACTGAGATGTGAGAGACCTGGTAGGTTGACAGGTTCCATTCCTTTGTTTATGACTGAGATGTGAGAGACCTGTAGGTTGACAGGTTCATTCCTTTGTTATGACTATTGAGTGAAGACTCTGGTAGGTTGACAGTCATTTCCTTTATGACTGAGATTGTGAGAGACCTGGTAGGTTGACAGAGTTCCATTCCTTTGTTATGACTGAGATGTGAGAGACCTGGTAGGTTGACAGAGTTTCCATTCCTTTGTTATTGACTGAGATGTGAGAACCTGGTAGGTTGACAGGGTTCCATTCCTTTTTTGACTGAGATGTGAGAGACCTGGTAGGTTGACGGTTCCCATTCCTGTTGTATGACTGAGATGGTGAGAAGACCTGGTAGGTTGACAGGTTCCATTCCTTTGTTATGACTGAGATGTGAGAGACCTGGAGGTTGACAGGGTTCCTTCCTTTGTTATGACTGAGATGTGAGAGACCATGTAGGTTACAGGGTTCCATTCCTGTTATGACTGAATGGAGATGTGGGTCGCCATGGTAGGTTGACAGGGTCCATTCCTTTGTTATGCTGAGATGTGACTGGTATCAGTTCCATTCCTTGTTATGACTGAGATGTGAGAGACGCTTAGGTTGACAGGGTTCCATTTCCTTGTTATGACTAGTAGAGACCTGGTAGGTTGACAGGTTCCATTCCTTTTTGTATAATTGACGAGAGCGTGGTAGGTTGACAGCGTTCCTTCTTGTTATGACTGAGATGTGAGAGACCTGGTAGGTTGGACAGGTTTCCATTCCTTTGTTATGACTGAGATGTGAGAACCGGGTAAGTTGATGCAGTTCCATTTTTATGACTGAGATGTTAGAGACCTGGTAGGTGGACAGGGTTCCATTCCTTTGTTATGACTGAGATGTGACGAGACCGGTTAGGTTGAAGGTTCCATTCCTTTTGTTATGACTGAGATGTGAGAGACCTAGTAGATTGACAGGTTCCATTCCTTTGTTATGACTGAGATGTAGAGACCTGGTAGGTTGACAGGTTCCATCCTTTTTATGACTGAGATGTGAGAGACCAGGTAGGTTGACAGGGTTCCATTCCTTATTTATACTGAGAGTGAGACAGGTAGTTATGGGTTCCATTCTTGTATGAGATTGAGACGACTGGTAGGATTGACAGGTTCCATCCTTTGTTATGACTGAGATGTGAAGAGACCAGGTAGGTATGGTGTGATGTTCCATTCCTTTCCAATGACTGAGATGAGAGAGACCTAGAGTAGGTTGATGGTTCCATTCCTTTGTTATATGACTGAGATGTGAGAACACCAGGTAGGCTGATGGTTCCATTCCTTTGCCATGACTGAGATGTTGAGAAGACCAGGTAGGTTGATAGGGTTTCATTCCTTTGTTATGACTGAGATGTTGAGAGACCTGGAGGGTGACAGGGTTCCATTCCTTTATTATGACTGAGATGTTAGAGACCTGGTAGGTTGACAGGTTCCATTCCTTTTGCCATGACTGAGATGTTGAGAGACCTGGTAGGTTGACAGAGTTCCATTCCTTTGTTATGACTGAGATGTAGAGGTGGTACAGTAGGTTGATGGGTTCCATCATGTGCATTAATATGGTGAGGTCTTTCAGATCTGTGTAGTTACAAACTAGGAGATAAGGAAAGGGACCAGGAAAGGATGGAAGCAGATTGAGACTATTGGAATGTGGTCTTATTGTTTGGGAAATATCTGGCTGAATGTGGCAGGTTTATGCTGGAGTCCAGCCACTGTATAGATGCACCTAATCACCAGAAAATATCTGTAGAGGATGTGAGTTTGCACAGATCAATAGAGGTCACATTCTAATGCACGGACACAGGCAGGAAACACAAAATGACTTCGAGAATTGTTGTTCACACTTCTTCAATACTGATCTGTGTTGAACATGACTAACAACAAACACCACTGCTGATACTGAGAAAAGGTTCCATATTAACAGTTACAGAGACCCTTAAACCTCATCATCACCTTAACTCCTCTAATCATGACTGATTTTCAGGTCTGGAATACTTGATAGACAACC
>NW_019945310.1:42989-53061 GCF_002910315.2 Salvelinus sp. IW2-2015
GTTCTCATTCTTGTTATGACTGGTGTTAGAGACCTGGAGGGTTGAGGGTTCATTCCTTTGTTATGACTGAGATGTGAGAGACCTGGTAGGTTGACAGGGTTCCATTCCTTTGTTATGACTGAGATGTGAGAGGTTTGGTACAGTAGGTTGATAGGGTTCCATCATGTTGCATTAATATGGTGAGGTCTTTCAGATCTGTGGTAGTTACAAACTATAGGAGATAAGGAAAGGGGACCAGGAAAGGATGGAAGCAGATTGAGACTATTGGAATGTGGTCTTATTGTTTGGGAAAATATCTGCTGAATGTGGCAGGTTTATGCTGGAGTCCAGCCACTGTATAGATGGCACCTAATCCACCAGAAAATATCTGTAGAGGGATGTGAGTTTGCACAGATCAATAGAGGTCACATTCTAATGCACGGACACAGGCAGGAAACACAAAATGACTTCCGAGAATTGTTTGTTCACACTTCTTCAATACTGATCTGTGTGTGAACATGACTAACAACAGCAACACCACTGCTGATACTGAGAAAAGGTTCCCATAGTAACAGTACAGAAAGACCCTTAAACCTCATCATCACCCTTCTCCTCTAATCATGGACTGATTCAGGTCTGGAATACTGATAGAAACTATACCACTTTAATCAATCAATCACCCAGAATAATGGAACGCAGCACTGCAGTGAAGCTTGAGGCCCCCAGTCCAGGGTTTCCCAACCCTCTTCTCAGGGACCAACAGACGTGTCACATTTTGTTTTTAGCCCTAAACTGGCACACTTGATTCTGTCTACCAACCATCAACCCCTTGACTAAATTAAGCAGGTGTGCCAGTCTGGTGATCCCTGAGGAGAGGGTTGGAAAGTACTGAACCTAAACATTATTATTTGTTATTTTAGTACTGAACCAAGTAAGCAACCCTGGTCCTGGAGTGCTGCAGGCACTTCATGTTTTTGATTTAACCGACCAGGAAGACCAGGTGTGTTGAATTTTGTCATTCACTTAACTGATCAATTAGCTCAGTTGGTCTGGTGTGGAGCCTAGTTGGAACAAAACCCTGCAGCACTCCATGAACAGGGTTGCTTACCCTTGGCCTAGACTAAGCTTTGTCTGCCTATCATTCCTTTAGCTGGTTGGGTTAAATACTGTCCTCTTCTGGCTGCTGTGAGGAATGCACCTTTTCAAGACACTAAGGCCTCTGGGTACATTAGTGTGTGTTTGGTTTTCAGTGGTCTGTCCAATATTCTAATACTGCTGGTTATGGTTGTTACCTTTCCTTTGTTATGACTGAGATGTGAGAGACCTGGTAGGTTGATAGAGTTCCATCATATTGTGTTCATATGGTGAGGTCTTTCTGATCTGTGGTGGAGACAAGGAAAGGAGACAAGGAAAGGAAGGGATCTGGCATTAGTTTTTGGAAACATTGCTGCTGAATGTGTGAAGTTTATATTGGAGTCCAGCCACTGTATAGATGGAATAGAGATCAACATAGGTCACATTCTAACACACACTCACACAGGCATAACACCAGCAACACCACAGCTGATACTGAGAAAAGGTGTGTGTGTGTGTGTGAATGCGTAACAGTACAGAAAGACCCTTGAACATCATCATCATCCTTCCCCTCTAATCAGGAAATGATTCAGGCCTGGAATACTAATAGCCACTATACAACTTTAATCTATCAACTGATTGGCAGTTGTGAAGAGACGTCCAGAATTGACTTAATTGAAGTTAGTGTATTACCGGATAAACCAGGTACCGCTTATACACTTCTTTCTCTGTTGCACTCTCTGTGTCTCTCTCTGTGTCTCTCTCTGTGTCTCTGTCTCTCTTGCTCTCTCTCTCTTTCTCTCTCTCCCTCCCTCTACCCAATTCTTATTATCCTTTCTGATTTCCCCCTTATAGGAGACAAAATGTCCAGGGGGGAGTATGTTGTAATATTTAGTCTTTTGTTGTAATTGTTGTAACCCATTGTTTGCTGTTGCTCCACAAATAAATAAATGACAGTAAATATCCTCCGCACCAGTTGGTAGTTTCCAGTATCACTTTATTGGACAATTCAACTTGTGTCATGTTATATTACATATTAATCAGTGGCCCATGTAATGTTGTAACTTCAGTTTGTCTAAATGTAGTACAGTGAAAGTGAAAACTTAAAGGATGAGACATACTGTATTCAAGCTCAATGATTTTCTTTATTCATTTTGCCACAAGCTGCAGAAGGTATATAAGTGCTTTAAAGTCTCCTATGGAGTCTGAAACACAGGTTAATACAAACATCTTAATAATCACTATTTCTGGTAGTCAGGATGAGGTTTGTATTTAACATTCACCAATGAACCAATTAACTTACTACATTAAAATCTTTAGACACTGAAGACACATTGTTTGGCTTTAAGAGGATAAGCAGACTGGATGTTTGTCCCTGAATATAATTTAAATCAATGACTCAAGATCAAGAGATTTTCTTAGTTAATAATTGTTTACTTAAAGAGTTTGCAATTCAGGTTACTCCTGGGCTTGGTGATACTTTTAAGTGTGTACACAACATCACACCAAAGGTTTTTATAATTCTCTTTCTTCAGCACAGCAGTAACTCTGAACACTTCATACGGTGGAATCAACACCTCCTTTTCACGATTCCCCAGTTTGGGGAAGGACTTCAGGTCAGCGCCAAAACATGTCTTTATCTCAAAGCAAGACTTGTCTCCAAATTTTGTACTAATTCCCTTGTCGAGAGAGCTGGAGGCAAAGAAGCCAAATCTGATTACTTTCTTAACTTTACTAACAAACTCCATGTTGCTTCTTCGATACGTGGTGTGACAGAACTTTTGGTTCAGTTTCAGGAGGCGAATGGCGTCAGTCAGGAGGAAATGAAGGGAGTGGAAGTGGAAGGAGGTGGTGTACTCTGTTCTATTGGTCCGGACTGCTTGGTTGAACACTGGGTATATCTTAGGTTCCTCTGCTGTGTAAGCACAGATAGCCTTGATATGATCATGTGTAAGTTCTTTAGAATTGTACTTGGACTTGTCCTTTTGGAATCATTTCTTCACTTTCTCAATAGTTGCACATCCTTCTGCCTTCATCCAGGCTTGTTTGAAGATCCCTTCAGTGGAGTTTTCATTTGGAAGATATTCCTCCTGCACCTTCTTGTACATTTTTTCAGTGCAGTGTTTGTACTTGTCGTCAACGGAGTTAGGGACCATGTCTAAGGGTACAGAGAAATTGAGACCAGGCTGACGAAGATGAACCTGGAGGGAAAAAATATAATTTATTTAATTTAATTTAAATTCTTTCTCTCTCTCTCGTTGTTGATTTATTTTCTTTCTTTCTCAAGTACAGTCTAAATAGTGTAGTGTCTTACCATGTTGGAGTCCACATCCAAAGTCCAAGCCTGGACTAAATACATCAGAGTAAAGGTTAGGATCTTGAGTCTTGCCATGATGTCAAAATATGTTGGTCCAATGGCAACTTGTACTGGAGACAAATTGTCTTTTAAGATACAGAATCAGCATTGAAATGTTAAACTTTCAGGGAGCCTTGTTATACCAGGGGTCTTGTGTTTATTTTCACAGTCCCTCCTCTCTTGCTGAGAACAGACACCTACAGGCACAAGTACCCCTCAAACCACAACCCCCTTACCACAGTACACACACACTTTTTCTCAGTATCAGCAGTGGTGTTGCTGGTGTTAGTCATGTTCACACATAGCTCCCCGGGTGCCGATGACGTCGACTTAAGGTAGCCCCCTGCACATCTCTGATTCAGAAGAGTTGGTTTAAATGTGGAAGACACATTTCGGTTGAATGCATTCAGTTGTGCAACTGACTAGGTATTACCTTTCCCTTCACATACTCACACATATACTGTACAGTGTGGTGCCAGGTTGGGACAAAATCCTGCAGTACCTGCTGCACTCAAGAAATAGGGTTGCTTACCCCTGGCCTAGACTAAGCTTGTCTGTCAATCATTCCTTTAGCTGGTTGAATTAAATACTGCCCTCTTCTGGCTGCTGTGAGGAAAGTACCGTGTCAAGACACCAAAGCAGTGCACATTTGGGGTTTTTCACTAGCTCTATACAGTTGATTCAACTAATCATCAAGGTTTGATCATTTGAAACAGCTGTGTAGTGCTCTTGCAAAAACAAAAAAGTGCACTCCTTGGGGTCCCGACAACCGCGTTTGGGAAACACTGCCCTGAAGGCCTCTGTGTACATTAGTGTGTGTCTCTCCTGCCAGTGATTTAGACAGTATCCCAATATTCTAATACTGCTGGTTATGTTTGTTACCTTTTCTTTGTTATGACTAAGATGTGAGAGACCAGGTAGGTTGACAGAGTTCCATCATATTACATTCATATGATGTGGTGTTTACAAAGGAACGCAGACAAGGAAAGAAGACAAGAAAAGGAAGGGAGCAGATTGAGACTATTTGGACGTGGCCTTAGTGTTTGAGAACATAGCTGATGAATGTGTCGTTTATGCTGGAGTCCAGCAACTGTATAGATGGCACCTAATCCAGCAGACATATCTGTAGAGGGATGTGAGGTTGCACAGATCAGTAGAGGTCACATTCTAACACACTCACTCACTCACGCACGCGCTCACGCACGCACGTGCGCACGCACAGGCAGGAAACACCACACGGCTTCTGAGAATTGTTTGTTCACACTTCTCTCATGCTGATCTATGTGTGAACATGACTAACAACAGCAACACCACTGCTGGTACTGAGAAAAGGTGTGTGCGTGTGCATGCGTGTGTGTGTGAATGCATAACAGTACACGAAGACCCTTCAACCTCATCATCATCCTTCCCCTCTAATCAGGGACTGATTCAGGCCTGGAATACTAATAGCCAATATACCACTAATCAATTAATCAACTATCAGAGAATAAGGAAAACAGCAATAAGGCAAACCTTGAGGCCCCAAGTATAAACTTCAGAGCCAATCAAGGATGGCAGAGACGGGGCACCGCCTGCTATGAGAATCAGCTGATAATGGGTGACTTTCTCTCTCTCTCTCTCTTTCTTTTTCTCACTCTCTCTGTCTCTGTCTCTTTCTTTCCCTACCTACCTACCTCTACCCAGTTTTTATTGTCCTTTCTGATTTCTCTCTTATTGTAGACAACATGTCCAGGAGGTTGGGGAGTATGCAGTAATATTTAGTCATTAGTTATAATTGTTGTAACCCATTGTTTGATGTTGCTGCACAAAGGAAGAAATTACAGTAAATATTCCCCCCACTAGTTGGTAGTTCCAGCAGAGGTGGGACAAAGTCATTGTTTTACAAGTCACAAGTAATTCTCAAGTCTTAGCACTCAAGTCTCAAGTCAAGACAGGCAAGTCCGAAGCAAGTCCTACATTTTTTGTTTAAACAAGTCATATGGGTTCTTCACCAAATGTAATACCATTTCATATTTTTAATAAGAGTAATAGTTAGCATATTACATTTACGCAAATCATGAGTGCTTTAAAATATATATATTTATTGCTTTCCAAATAAACATAATATTTCCATGGAAATACATGGGTAGCCATGAGAAAGACCCCCCCCCCCCCCCCCATCAGTGAGGCAACTATTCGAAATCGCTATGGTGCACAATCATGATGTAGGCTTGTACACAATCGCCCAACACACACACACACACACACACACACCCTCTCTGTGTGTGGTTACAGTAGGCAAACGTATGTCAATGGTTTTAGGAACAGCAGTAACATCAGGCAGGATTTAGGTTACCGACTGCCTAGCCAGTTGTAGCTCAATCTTGGTGCAATGATCACGTTCCCGCACTGACTGACTGGTTGGAGGCTCATTGACTTCATGTTACGTTAGCCTACATGCTACACAAGCAAAGTTATATATAGCTGTGGGCTATATTAGCCACGACTTACCGTTCTCTGTGGAGCTTCAAATGTCAAACAAAGTTGGAAGTTGTGGCGCCTCCATCTGTCATTTTCTTCCTGCAAGTTTTGCAAAATGCAATCTGTTTTTTGTTGACTACAGCGTAGTCTTCATATCCGAAAATAATAATTTGGGGTATCATCTTTCCAAGGGCTCCGACTGAATTCACCCACCGACGTTCCTCTGCACTGCCACGCACAACTTTGTCTCAGATGGCAAAACTTTATTGGCTGCTGTCCGATTCAAACTGTAATCTGTTAAATGAAGAGTTGATGCGCTGCACACTTTTTTTATTAGTATCATTTTTAATATTTGGGCTTGGGGAGGGTATCAAGTCAGCTTGGGGAGGGTATCAAGTCAGTTTGGGGAGGGTATCAAGTCAGTTCGAGTCAAAAGGCTCAAGTCCAAGTTAAGTCACGAGTCATTGGTGTTAAAGTCAAAGTCGAGTTGCAAGTCATCATATTTGTGACTTGAGTCTGACTCGAGTCCAAGTCATGTGACACGAGTCCACACCTCTGGCTTCCAGTATCACTTTATTGGACAATTCAACTTGTGGCATGTTATACTACATCTTAATCAGTGGCCCACGTAATGTTATAACTTCAGACTGTCTAAATGTAGTACAGTGAAAGTGAAAACTAAAAGGATGAGACATACTGTAGTCAAGCTCAATGATTTTCTTTATTCATTTTGCCACAAGATGCAGAAGGAATATAAACATTTATATATAACAAAACAAATACTTATCTAACACAGAACTGTAATGCCCCCCTCTCTCGCTAGAAATAGGGATTGGGATAATAGCTGGATATGTGAAGTTTATTCTGGAGTCCAGCCACCGTATGGACGGAACATAATCCAGCAGACATACTGTAGCTGTAGAGGGATGTGTGTTTGCACAGATCAATAGAGGTCACATTCTTACACACTCACACACACCCAGACACAGGCAGGAAACACCTTATAGCTTCTGAGAATTGTTTGTTCACACTTCTTTCATACTGATCTATGTGTGAACATGACTAACAACAGCAGCAACACTGCTGATACTGAGAAAAGGTGTGCATTTGTGCGTGTGTGTGAACGTGTGTATGTGTGTGCATGCATGTGTGTGTTTGTGTGTGACGCGATGTGTGCGTGTGTGTGTGTGTGTGGCACGCATGTTGTGTGTTTGTGGTGTGTGTGTGTGCACGCATGTGGTGTTGTGTGTGTGTGTGCGTGTGCGTGTGTGTGTGTGTGTGTGTGTGTGTGTGGTGTGTGTGTGTGTGTGTGTGTGTGGTGTGTGTTGTGTGTGTGTGTGTGTGTGTGTGTGTGTGTGTGTGAATGCATAACAGTAAAGAAAGACCCTTAAACCTCATCATCATCCTTCTCCTCTAATCAGGGACTGATTCAGACCTGGAATACTGATAACCAATATACACCAATCAATTAATCAAATATGAGGGAATAAGGAAAGCCGCCACTACGGCAAACCTTGAGGCCCCTAGTATAAAACGTCAGAGCCAATCAGGGATGGCAGAGATGGGGCACCACCTGCTATGAGAATCAGCTGATAATGGGTGACATGGTTGGTGGGCCAATCAGGGCGGGGCACTTTGTGAAGAGATGTCCAGAATTGACTTAATTGAAGTTAGTGTATTACCTAATAATCAGGTACCGCTTGTAGACTTCTTTCTCTCTCTCTCTCTCTCTCTCCTTTCTCTCTCATTCTCTCTCTCTCTCTCTCTCAACACTCTCTCTCTCTCTCACTCTGTTCCACTCTCTCTCATTCAAGCAGAGAACATGACTGGGGGGGTAGTATTTTGTAATATTTGATAATTTGTTGTAATCTATTGTTTGATGTTGCTGTACAAAGTAATAAATTGCAGAAAATATCCCCCCCACCAGTTGGTAGTTTCCTGTATCACTTTATTGGACAATTCAACTTGTGTCATGTTATATTACATCTTAATCAGTGGCCCATGTAATGTTGTAACTTCAGACTGTCTAAATGTAGTACAGTGAAAGTGAAAACTAAAAGGATGAGACATACAGTAGTCAAGCTCAATGATTTTCTTTATTCATTTTGCCACAGGCTGCAGAAAGCATGTAAGTGCTTTAAAGTCTCCTATGGAGTCTGAAACACAGGTTAATACAAACATCTTAAATCACTATTTCAGAGTCAGGAGGAGGTTTTTATGTAACATTCACCAATAAACCAACTAACTTATTACAATAAAAGCTTTAGACACTGGATAATTTTTTTTTTTTGAAATTCAGGTTACTCTTGCTGGGCTTGATACTCTTTAGTTTATACATAACATTGCACCACAGGTTTTCATCATTTTCTTTCTTCAGCACGGCAGTAACTTTGAACATTTCATACGGTGGAATCAACACCTCCTTTTCACGATTCCCCATCTCTGGGAAGGACTTCAGGTCAGCGCCAAAACATGTCTTTATCTCAAAGCAGGACTTCTCTCCAAAATGTGTCAAGTTCTTTAGGAAAGAGCTGGAGGCAAAGAAGCCAAATCTGATTTCCGTTTTCACTTCATCGGCAAACTCCATGTTCGCTCATCAATATGTGGTGTGACAGGTCTTTTGTTTGTACTTGGACTTGTCCTTTTGGAATCATTCCTTCACATCTATTGCACATCCTTCTGCCTTCATCCAGGCTTGTTTGAAGATCCCTACATTGCTGTTTTCATTTGGAAGATACCRKTCCTGCAACTTCTTGTACATTTTTTCAGCGCGATGTTGGTACTTGTCATCAACGGAGTTAGGGACTGTCGTGTCTTTGCTATCGTTAAATTGAAGACTTATAGTTTTTATCAAAGATTCCTGTAATTAGGGATTACGCYATCACTTGAGTAATAAKGTAACTAATTAACTATGAATTCGAGGGCACCAGGGAAAGTTATTAGATTACAAAGTTATAATTTCCCAATATAACCTTTCAGATATTTTCATATCTGATCAATAGTCTTCTAATTAATGATTTATTTACTTTACCTCACGTTAGTCTCATTCCAAACYTCGTAAATTGTTGATTATCTGCACGAACCCAGTCTTCACTATGAGTCATCCATACATCAATTGTCTTAAATCATTTATTTATTACTAACTAATTAATTCACAGAAATGCATAAACAAACAAACAAACTTAAAATAGTTACATGAAATGATGGGAGAAATATGCCCTAGTGGGCTGAACCGGCATAGCTTGTTAGACAAAGGGAAAATGGCTGTTCGACTAAGAATTCACTACAGAGTCCATAATTATAACAATTGACATGCTAATCCTTACACATGAACGCTCACTCATTCGGGAACAATTGCAATCAATATATATATATAGTTACGCTCGGTGTGTGTCGTCTTGATTGTTGGAGAGAAGTTCGTTTTGGTTGGAGTTCCTTCTGTCCCGGTTATTGTGGATCGTTCAGTGACATTCGTTATAGAATGGATGTTTCGGCGGTTGTCTTTCTTCGCGTTCAATGATACCGAATTCCTAGCTGCAGACTAGTAGTCAATATCAAAACTTGTTCTTATTCGTATAAGAGTTTAACCATGTGTATGGTTAAAGATTCAGGCAATGTCCTTAACCTTCGTCTCCCCATGGAGAAAACATGTCTAATGGTAATTTCTCATTAGTTTGCTTTTATTCGTAGCAGAGAGGGGCTGTTCCTTGGAGGGTCTGACCGTACTGGGCTCAGGCGGTCCTTGGATTTAGTTCAAATACAACAGGGATTGTATTTTTCTTCATTAAACAGTTCAAAATCATATTACACAATTATACAAACAGGTATCATACTCACTCTGTCATTTTATACATAAACAGATGTAACCTCATATCTGAGGTTATTATATAAAGCATCGGTATGGTAATGTAGTCCACAGTCTCTCATGAGTTTCCCACGTGTGGCCAATGGGCATGTTAATAGCTGGACTCTCCACCGATCTTTATACTTTTGCAGGAACACTGAAATATGTTGTACCTCAAGTTCTGTGAGGTGGGAAATTCCTTTCTCCTGAAAGTTCAGTTAATACTGTTGGGCCATGGGTAGATTTCAGGAATTACGGACGTCCTCTGTGATCAACGCATGGGTTGTGGTGGAAAGGGACGAGGCAGGGAGAGGGGGAATGGGGTTTGCAGTATCCAAGCAGGCAACATCTGGACAGTG
>NW_019945310.1:56188-71273 GCF_002910315.2 Salvelinus sp. IW2-2015
AACAAAAACAGGCAAAAATGTGTAAAAACAGAGGACCATTTTCTATATGTTTAAATATGTATAAATTAAAACAAATACATATCTTAGTATACGAAATAGCTCCTCTCTCTCTCTTGAAATAGTATAGTATTTTCCATCTTGGAGATCACATCCAAAGTCCAAGCCTGGACTAAATACAGCAAAAGTTAGGATCTTGTGTCTTGCAAAGATGTCAAAATATGTTGGTCCAATTGTCAATTTTGTAATGGAGATTAATTGTCTTTAGAGATACAGAATCAGCATTCAAATTTTCAACTTTCAGGGGGTCTTGTTATACCAGTACACTTGTGGTTATGGTTCACAGTCATCCTCTCTTGCTGGAGAACAGGCACATACCCCTCAAACAACAACCCCTTAGCTTCCAGTACACACACACACACACACACCACACACACACACACACACACACCACACACACACACACACACACACACAACACAACACACACACACACACACACACACACCACACCACACACACACACACACACACACACACACACACACACACACACATTCAAGCTGTGCAACGACTAGGTATGCCCTTCAAATAATCAAACACATACAGTGTGGTTCCTAGTGGGACAAAATCCTGCGGCCACTCCAGCAACAAGGTTGCCTACCCAGCGCCTAGTCAAAGGGTTGTCTGCCAATCATTCTTTAGCTGGTTGAGTTAAATATTGCCCTCTGCTGGCACTGTGTCAAGACTGAAGGCCTCTGGGTACATTAGTGTTTGTTTGGTTTTCAGTGGTCTCTCATGTCAGTGTCCAGGGTATGATTTAGACAGTATTCCCAATATTCTAATTCTGCTGTTATGGTTGTTTCCTTTACTTTGTTGATGACTGAGATGTGAGAAGTCCTGGTAGGTTGACAGGGTTCCATTCCTTTGTTATGACTGAGATTGAGAGACCTGGTAGGTTGACAGAATTCAATTCCTTTGATATGACTGAGATGGATAGTAGGTTGATAGAGTTTCATCTTATTGCGTTCATATGGTGAGGTCTTTCTGATCTGTGATAGGAAGATAAGGAAAGGGACAAGAAAGGAAGGAAGCAGATTGAGCCTAATGGGCTGTGGCCTATAGTGTTGGGCCACTGACTTTGTAGTTGATTGTGGAGTCCAGTCACTGACTGTGTAGTTTATGGTGGAGTCCAGCCACTGACTGTGTTAGTTGATTGTGGAGTCAGTACATGATGTGTTAGTTTATGGTGGAGTCCAGCAACTGACTGTTTAGTTTATGGTGGAGTCAGCCACTGACGTGTAGTTTATGGTGGAGTCCAGCACTGACGTGTAGTTTATGGTGGAGTCCAGTCACTGACTGTGTAGTTTATGGTGGAGTCCAGTCACTGACTGTGTAGTTTATGGTGGAGTCCAAGCCACTGACTGTGTAGTTTATGGTGGAGTCCAGCCACTGACTGTGTAGTTTATGGGGAGTCCAGCCACTGACTGTGTAGTTTATGGTGGAGTCCAGCACTGACTGTGTAGTTTATGGTGGAGTCCAGCCACTGACTGTGTAGTTTATGTGGAGTCCAGCCACTGACTGTGTAGTTTATGGAGGAGTCCAGCCACTGACTGTGTAGGTTATGGTGGAGTCCAGCCACTGACTGTGTAGTTTATGGTGGAGTCCAGCCACTGACTGTGTAGTTTATGTGGAGTCCAGCCACTGACTGTGTAGTTTTATGGAGGAGTCCAGCCACTGACTGTGTAGTTTATGGAGGAGTCCAGCCACTGACTGTGTAGTTTATGGTGGAGTCCAGCCACTGACTGTGTAGTTTATGGTGGAGTCAGCCACTACTGATGTGTGTTATAATGGAGTCTGTCACGTTCCTGACCTGATTTCTGTTAGTTTGTGTATGTGTTAGCTGGTCAGGACGTGAGTTGGGTGGGCAGTCTATGTTTTCTGTTTCTATGTTGGTTTGGGTACTAATATGGTTCTCAATTAGAGGCAGGTGGTTCATCTCCTCTGATTGAGAATCATATTAAGGTAGGTGTTTTCACATTGTTTGTCGTGGGTGGTTGTCTCCTGTGTCTGTGTTGTTTGCACCATACAGGACTGTTTCGTTCGTTCGTCATTTGTTTGTAGTATACTTGTTCGTTCGTTCTGCGTGTTTTATGTCAGTTCGTCGTTCTAGTCTGTCTACATTCGTTTTGTATTTTGTAATCATTTCAAGTAATATTCGTTTTCTTCTTGTTAATAAAATTCATTATGGCATTTCAACGCGCTGCACCTTGGTCGAATCACTACTCCTCCTCTTCGTTTGAAGAGGAGGAGGAACGCCGTTACAGAGTCCAGCAACTGACTGTGTAGTTTATGGTGGAGTCCAGCCACTGACTTGTGTAGTTTATGGTGGAGTCCAGCCACTGACTGTGTAGTTTATGTGGAGTCAGCCACTGACTGTGTAGTTTATAATGGAGTCCAGCAACTGACTGTGTAGTTTATGGTGGAGTCCAGCCACTGACTGTGTAGTTTATAATGGAGTCAGCCACTGACTGTTTAGTTTTTGGTGAGTCCAGCCACTGACTGTGTAGTTTATGGTGGAGTCCAGCCACTGACTGTGTAGTTTATGGTGGAGTCCAGCAACTGACTGTGTAGTTTATGGTGGAGTCCAGCCACTGACTGTGTAGTTATGGTGGAGTCCAGACACTGACTGTGTAGTTTATGGAGGAGTCCAGCCACTGACTGTGTAGTTTATTGTGGAGTCCAGCACTGACTGTGTAGTATATGGTGGAGTCCAGTCAATGTATAGGTAGAACCTGATCCAACAGTTATATCCGTAGAGGGATGTGTGTTCACACAGATTAATACAGGTCAAATTCTAATGCATGTGCACGCACGCACGCACGCACGCACGCACGCACGCACGCACACACACACACACACACCACACACACACACACACACACACACACACACACACACACACACACACACACACACACACACACACACACACCACACTGGACATACTCTTTTGTCTCCATAAGACACAATTAAGTCACATGAATAACAATGTTTGTTCAGGAGAATGTTGCCATTGATAAACACTAATGTCGTTCAGAATGTCAACACCCGTTATTTACCAAGAGAGGGAAGGAAAAGGAGAGAGAAAAGGATGTTCCACCATCACCCTGTTACTGCTTCAATACAGGGCCATTTTTTTAGTCACCATCACCCTGTTACTGCTTCAATACAGGGACATTTATTAGTCCACCATCACCCTGTTACTGCTTCAATACAGGGACATTTTATTAGTCCACCATCACCCTGTTACTGCTTCAATACAGGGACATTTTTTATAGTCCACCATCACCCTGTTACTGCTTCAATACAGGGACATTTTATTAGTCCATCATCACCCTGTTACTGCTTCAATACAGGGACATTTTATTAGTCCACCATCACCCTGTTACTGCTTCAATACAGGGACATTTTATTAGTCCACCATCACCCTGTTACTGCTTCAATACAGGGACATTTATTAGTCCACCATCACCCTGTTACTGCTTCAACACAGGGACATTTTATTAGTGTTTGTATTGGACCTGTGTTTTTAGTCCAACTTAGTGTGTCGTTCAGGTAGAGTTACAACAAACACACATGGACACATGCACACACAGTGGATGTTAAGAGTTACACCTGGTGGGACTCTGTTTCAAACAGTGGAAGTCTAGAGAAGGAGGAGACATTGGCGCACACACACACACACAACACACCACACACCACACCACACACACACACACACACACACACACACACACACCACACACACCACACACACACACACACACCACACACACACACACACACACACAATCACAGATTTCTACAGATTTGAAAGTGGGTGTCAATGTTCTCTCAAGAACAGAATGTTGGATTCTGCATTCCAGCAACGTTCAGCAAACATTCTGATGTGTTTGGATAAAATGGTGCCATTGTTGTACTTCTGACCTTTGTCCCTAAAGTTACAATAACTGAGGTTGTGTTATAAACTGGGTGGTTCCAGCCCTGAATGCTGATATGCTGACAGCTGTGGTATATCAGACTGTATACCACGGGTATGACAAAACATGTATACTTACTGCTCTAATTATGCTGGTAACCAGTTTAAAATAGCAATAAGGCGCCTCAGGGGTTTGTGATATATGGCCAATATACCACCACTAAGGGATATATGCAGGCACTCTGCGTTGAGTCATGTGTAAGAACTGCCCTTAGCCGGGGTATATTGGCCATATACCACACCCCCTTGGACCTTATTGATGAATTATACCACGTCATACAGTATCGCTAGTGCTACAAAATCTAGCCAAGGTGAAACACATTGACAGTGCTTAAGAACTGAGGTCCRGTMTCTCTTAGCTGATAACATGTGTCCCTAMCAATGTAAGGGTGGTGGGTTCGATTCCCGCTGGAGTCACACACCCTATACTAAAGATGTATGCACCCACTGTACTATAAATCACTTAGGATTAAAGGAGTTGCTAAATAGTTGCTGAAAAATTAACACCCATTTTTACTGAGTTACAGTTCATATAAGGAAATCAGTCAATTGAAATGAATTCATTAGGCCTAATCTGGGAATACAGATACTGTACGCATCTGTTGGTCGTAGATACATTAAACAAAAGGCAGGGCGTGGATCAGAATAACATCAGCTTCTCCTTCACATAGAGGTGATCAGGCTGTTGATTGTGCTTGTGGGAATGTTGTGCACTCCTCTTCAATGGCTGTGGGAATGTGTCCCACTCCTCTTCAATGGCTGTGAGAATGTTGTGCCACTCCTCTTCAATGGTGTGGAATGTTGTCCCACTCCTCTTCAATGGCTGTGGGAATGTGCCCACTCCTCTTCAATGGTGTGGGAATGTTGTGCCCACTCCTCTTCAATGGCTGTGGGAAGTTGCCCACTCCTCTTCAATGGCTGTGGAATGTTGTCCACTCTCTTCAATGGCTGTGGAATGTTGTCCACTCCTCTTCAATGGCTGTGGGAATGTTGTCCCACTCCTCTTCAATGGCTGTGGGAATGTGTCCCACTCCTTCAATGGCTGTGGAATGTTGTCCACTCCTCTTCAATGCTGTGAATGTTGTGCCCACTCCTCTCAATGCGTGGGAATGTTGTCCACTCCTCTTCAATGGCTTGTGGGAATGTGATGTCCCCATACTCTTCAATGGCTGTGGAATGTTGTCCACTCCCTTCAATGGCTGTGGGAATGTTTGTGCCACTCCTCTTCCAATGCTGTGGAATGTTGTCCACTCCTCTTCAATGGCTGTGGGAATGTTGTCCACTCCTCTTCAATGGCTGTGGGAATGGTGTCCCACTCCTCTTCAATGGCTGTGAATGTTGTCCCACTCCTCTTCAATGGCTGTGGGAATGTTGTCCACTCCTCTTCAATGGCTGTGGGAATGTTTTCCACTCCTCTTCAATGGCTGTGGAATGTTGTCCCCCCTCCTCTTCAATGGCTGAGGGAATGTTGTTCCACTCCTCTTCAATGCTGTGGGAATGTTGTCCACTCCTCTTCAATGGCTTGGGAATGTTTTCCCACTCCACTTCAATGGCTGTCGGAATGTTGTCCACTCCTCTTCAATGGCTGTGGGATGTTGTCCCCCTCCTCTTCAATGGCTGTGAGAATGTTGTCCCAATTCCTCTTCAATGCTGTGGAAATGTTGTCTCAATCCTCTTCAATGGCTGTGGGAATGTTGTCCCCCTCCTCTTCAATGGCTGTGGGAATGTTGTCCCACTCCTCTTCAATGGCTGAGGGAATGTTTGTCCCAATTCTCTTCAATGGCTGTGGAAATGTTGTCTCCAATCCTCTTCAATGGCTGTGGGAATGTTATCCCAATCCTCTTCAATGGCGTTGGGAATGTTGTCCCCTCCTCTTCAATGGCTGTGGGAATGTTGTCCCACTCCACTTCAATGCTGTGGGAATGTTGTCCCCCTCCTCTTCAATGGCTGTGGAATGTTGTCCCCCTCCTCTTCAATGTCTGTGGAATGTTGTCCCCTCCTCTTCAATGGCTGTGGGAATGTTGTCCCCTCCTCTTCAATGGCTGTGGGAATGTTGTCCCACTCCTCTTCAATGGCTGTGGAATGTTGTCCCAATTCCTCTTCAATGGCTGTGGAATGTTGTCCCACTCCTCTTCAATGGCTGTGGAATGTTGTCCCACTCCTCTTCAATGGCTGTGGAATGTTGTCCCCCTCCTCTTCAATGCTGTGGGAATGTTGTCCCACTCCTCTTCAATGGCTGTGGGAATGTTGTCCCACTCCTTTTCAATGCTGTGGGAATGTTGTCCCCTCCTCTTCAATGGCTGTGGAATGTTGTCCCACTCCTCTTCAATGGCTGTGGGAAGTTGTCCCCCTCCTCTTCAATGGCTGTGGGAATGTTGTCCCCCTCCTCTTCAATGGCTGTGGGAATGTTGTCCTCCTCCTCTCAATGGCTGTGGGAATGTTGTCCCCCTCCTCTTCAATGGCTGTGGGAATGTTGTCCACTCCTCTCAATGGCTGGGAATTGTCCCAATCCTCTTCATGGCTGTGAATGTGTGCCCACTCCTGTCAATGCTGTGGAAGATGTGCCACTCCTCTTCAATGGCTGTGGAATGTTGTCCCCTCCTCGTTCAATGGCTTGTGGAATGTGTCTTGTCATCTAATGTTCCCCCTCCTCTTCAATGGCTGTGGGAATGTTGTCCCCCTCCTCTTCAATGGCTTGAGGAATGTGTGTCCCAATTCCTCTTCAATGGCTGTAGGGAATGTTGTCCCACTCCTCTTCAATGGCTGTGGGAATGTTGTCCCCCTCCTCTTCAATGGCTGTGGGAATGTTGTCCCCCTCCTCTTCAATGATGTGGAATGTTGTCCCACTCCTCTTCAATGCTGAGGGAATTTGTCCCACTCCCCTTCAATGGCTGTGGGAATGTTGTCCCACTCCTCTTCAATGGCTGTGGAATTGTCCCACTCTTCAATGGCTGTGGAATGTTGTCCACTCCTCTTCAATGGCTGAGAATGTTGTCCGCACTCCTGCTCAATGGCTGTGGAATTGTGTCCCACTCCTCTTCAATGCTGTGGAATGTTGTGTTTTCAGGCTACAGTCTTGATTCTCCACTGTTCCTGATGTTGTGTTGTCAGGCTACAGCCATGATTCTCCACTGTGTTCTGATGTTGTTTGTCAGGCTACAGTCTTGATTCTCCACTGTTCCTGATGTTTTGTTGTCAGCTACAGTCTTGATTCTCCACTTGTCCTGATGTTGTGTTTTCAGGCTACAGTCTTGATTCTCCACTGTGTTCCTGATGTTGTGTTGTCAGCTACGTCTTGATTCTCCACTGTGTTCCTGATGTTTTTTCAGGCTACAGTCTGATTCTCCACTCTGTTCCTACTGTAGCCTGTATGTGTATTATTTAATTGAACTTTATTTATACAGTTATTCTCCTTGGGATATCTTTTACAGTAAAGAACTGTTGTAACTTGTACTCTACTGTGCTGTTCCATCTGGCTCGACGTCAAGGTCTTTACATGCTGTAGTCTGTTGTTTGTATCTTGTACTGTACTGTTTCTGTGGAAGTATGCTTCGAATGCTCTGACTCATGCAGGGATTTTCCATCATAACCTTGTGAAAACAGAGAAATAAAACTTGAGAATTAAACCATGAGAAATAAAACTATGAGAATAAAATATGGAAAATAAAACTATGAAGAAATAAATAATGTGAATGAAAACAAGGTGGAGAAACTGTGATCTCTGGTGAAAGTTACTCAACTGGAGTAATCTCCCTCTTCAAACAAAATGTGTTCTTTGTATTAATACCTCTCAATCAAACAATAAAGGTGGATTCATTAGGATGAATGGCTTGGATGTGTTTGTGTTGTATGTGTTACCTGGTTTCATGTTGTGTAGGATACTATCTGGAGGTGGTTAAAAAAAACAAAGGATAGTTTCACTCAACCTGTTTTTCTATCACTTCTCTCTCTCTCTCTCCTTCAAGCAGTGGAATGATATTAAACTCATCTTTGACTCCTCCCTGGTCTCTCTCTCTCTCCCTCTACCACTGTCTCTCTCTCTCTATCTCTACCACTCTCTCTCACTCAATCTTTCTCTCTTGTTTAGTAAATGTATTGTTCCTCAGTGTATTTTGTGTGATTGTGAGTATTCACACATGAAGTGTCTGTCATCTCCACCTCTGAGTAGACCGCAGATACCTCCATACCAAAGCATACAGATTGTTTGTAGTATACAGAAGCGTTGACTAACCTTCATTCATACGTTCATTATCTCCTCTGTCATCCCTCTCTCTTCCACTCCCTCCCTCTATACAACTCTCTGTCACCCCTTCTCTCTCTCATCCCTCCCTTATACAACTCTCTGGTATCTCTCTCTCTCTCATCCCTCCCTCTATACAACTCTCTGGTATCTCTCTCTCTCTCTCATCCCTCCCTCTATACAACTCTCTGGTATCCTCTCTCTCTCATCCCTCCCTCTATACAACTCTCTGGTATCCTCTCTCTTCCATCCCTCCCTTATACACTCTCTGGTATCTCTCTCTCTCTCATCCTCCCTCTATACAACTCTCTTATCCTCTCTCTCATCCTCCTCTATCACTCTTCTCTCTCTCTCTCATCCCTCCCTCTATACAACTCTCTATCTCTCTCTCTCATCCCTCCCTCTATACAACTCTCTGGTATCTCTCTCTCTCATCCCTCCCTCTATACAACTCTCTGGTATCCCTCTCTCTCTCATCCCTCCCTCTTTACACTCTCTGTCGTTCACTTTTTCCTTTCTCATGTTTTTCTAAGACTGATGTTATTTTTTCTATCAGGTCCTCTCCTTTTCTCCATTTTTCCTCTATTTCATAGACAAGAACTGAATGATTCACTCTACTTCTATGTTACCTTCCGCCTGAACATTGACAGGAAATTGGAGTGACCTGATTGCCATGGAAATGAAGGTGAAAGCAAATGACAATTGGATGAAGAAGTAACCTGACAGGGTAATTGCGTCAGAACAGTGGAAGGCCAGAAAAGGAGAATCCGTTGGTTCTCTCTCATATACATCACGTCAGGGTGAATCCTAACTTCAGGTCCAATTTTCATTTAGTCTCCATATGACATCAATGCATTACTAAGTGAAAGTTTGACTTAAGTGGAAGTTAGGATTCACCCCTGCGTGTAATTGTGATGAAACAGTGGAACGCCAGAAAAGGATACTTTAGCTCACACACACACCAGCGCGCGTGCGCACGACACACACACTGGCATCTAAAACATAGGAGGCTTCTGAGGGGAGGCATGCTCATAATAATGGCATGGAAACCACGTTTGATATCATTCTATTGACTCCATTTCAGCCATTATTATGAGCCGTCCACAATACAGTACGTTCACAATACACATTCACTCATCAAACATGAAATATCACTTTTCTCCTATGAATTGCTAAATGCTGCTTCTCYTATTGAACTAAGAAAAAACAGACAAATGCTGACAAAAGGCCTTTATCGGAATGAAAAGTTAACCAATTGTTATGAGATACTTCACAGAATGTCCCCCAAACGGCACCCTATTCCTTAAATAGTGCACTACATTTGACCAGGACTCACAGGGCTCACAGTGCTCAGAGTCCTCATAGTGCTCATAGAACTCATAGAGCTCATAGGACTCATATAACTCATATAACTCATAGGGCTCATAGGACTCATATAACTCATAGGGCTCATAGGGCTCACAGTGCTCAGAGTCCTCATAGAACKCATAGAGCTCATAGGACTCATATAACTCATAGAGCTCATAGGACTCATAGAACTCATAGAACTCATAGAGCTCATAGGACTCATATAACTCATAGGGCTCATAGGACTCATAGGGCTCATAGGACTCATAGAACTCATAGAGCTCATAGGACTCATAGGACTCATATAACTCATAGAGCTCATAGGGCTCATAGGGCTCATAGTGCTCATAGGACTCATATGACTCATATGGCTCACATGACTCATAGGGCACATAGGGCTCATATGACTCATAGTGCTAATAGGACTCATAGGACTAATGGTGCTCATAGGACTTATTGTGCTCATAGGACTCATTGTACTCATAGGGCTCATATATAAGGAAAAGGGTGTCATTTGGTACACTGCCTTTATGTGTATTGGAGTCAGACCTCAACACGGACAGTAAGGCCTCCTGTACTGCGTTCCATCTGGCTCCACGTCAAGTCTTTACATGGCTGTTAGTCTGTTTGTTTGTATCTTGTACTGTTACTGTTCTCATCTGGCTCCACGTCAAGGTCTTTACATGGCTGTTAGTCTGTTTGTTTGTAATCTTGTTACTGTACTGTTCCATCTGGCTCCACGTCAAGGTCTTTACATGGCTGTTAGTCTGTTTTGTTTGTCATCTTCTACTGTGCTGTTCTGTGGAAGTATTCTTCGAATGCTCTGAATCATGCAGGGATTGTTCCATCATAACCTTTGTGAGAAACAGAGAAATAGAAAAACTATGAAATAAAACCATGAGAAATAAAACTATGAGAAATAAAACTATGAGAAATAAAATGATGAAAAAAAAAAAATGTGAATGAAAACAGGTGGAGAAACTGTGATCTCTGGTGAAAGTTACTCAACTGGGAGTAATCTCCCTCTTCAAACAAAATGTGTTCTTTGTATTAAATACCTCTCAATCAACAATAAAGGTGGATTCATTTAGGATGAATGGCTTTGGATGTGTTTGTGTTGTATGTGTTACCTGTGGTTCATGTTGTTGTAGGTGGAACTATCTGGAGGTGGTTTAAATAAACAAGGGATAGTTTCACTCAACCTGTTTTTCTATCACCTCTCTCTCTCCTCTCTCTCTCTCTCTCCTCTCTGTTCCTTCTCTCTCTCTCTCTCTCTCTCCTTCAAGCAGTGGGAATGATATTAAACTCATCTTTGACTCCTCCCTGTGTCTCTCTCTCTCTCCCTCTACCACTGTCTCTCTCTCTCTATCTCACCACTCTCTCTCACTCAATCTTTCTCTCTGTGTTTAGTAAATGTATTGTTCCTCAGTGTATTTTTTGTGATTGTTGAGTATTCACACATGAAGTGTCTGTCATCTCCACCTCTGAGTAGACCGCAGATACCTCCATACCAAAGCATACAGATTGTTTGTAGTATACAGAAAGGCTTGACTAACCTTCTTCATACGTATTATCTCCTCTGTCATCCTCTCTCTTCACACTCCCTCCTCTATACAACTCCTGGTATCTCTTCTCTCTCTCATCCCTCCCTCTAACAACTCTCTTGGTATCTCTCTCTCTCATCCCTCCCTCTATACAACTCTCTGTCATCCCTCTCTCTTCCCACTCCCTCCCTCTATACAACTCTCTGGTATCTCTCTCTCTCTCATCCCTCCCTCTATCAACTCCTACCTCTCATCCCTCTCTCTCTCATCCCTCCCTCTATACAACTCTCTTATCCTCTCTCTCTCATCCCTCCCTCTATACAACTCTCTGGTATCCCTCTCTCTCTCATCCCTCCCTCTATACAACTCTCTTGGTATCTCTCTCTCTCTCATCCCTCCCTCTATACAACTCTCTGGTATCCCTCTCTCTCTCATCCCTCCCTCTATACAACTCTCTGGTATCTCCTCTCTCTCATCCCTCCCTCTATACAACTCTTTGGTATCCCTCTCTCTCTCATCCCTCCCTCTTTACAACTCTCTGTCGTTCACTTTTTCCTTTCTCATGTTTTTCTAAGACTGATGTTATTTTTCCTATCAGGTCCCTCTCCTTTTCTTCCATATTTCCTCCGTCTTTATGAAGAACTGGAATGATTCACTCTATTTCTATGTTACCTTCCGCCTGAACATTGACAGAAATTGGAGTGACCTGATTGCCATGGAAATGAAGGTGAAAGCAAATGACAATTGGATGAAGAAGTAACCTGACAGGGTAATTGCGTCAGAACAGTGGAAGGCCAGAAAAGGAGAATCCGTTGGTTCTCTCTCATATACATCACGTCAGGGTGAATCCTAACTTCAAGTCCAATTTTCATTTAGTCTCATATGACATCAATGCATTACTAAGTGAAAGTTTGACTAAGTGGAGTTAGGATTCACCCCTGCGTGTAATTGTGATGAAACAGTGGAACGCCAGAAAAGGATACTTTAGCTCACACACACAGCTGCGCGCACACACACTGAGGCATCTAAAACATAGGAGGCTTCTGAGGGGGGGATGGCTCATAATAATGGCATGGAACCCCGTTTGAAATCATTCTATTGCCATTTCAGCCATTATTATGAGCCGTCCACAATACAGTACGTTCACAATACACATTCACTCATCAAACATGAAATATCACCTTTCTCCTATGAATTGCTAAAATGCTGCTTCTCTTATTGAACTAAGAAAAAACAGACAAATGCTGACAGACAAAAGGCCTTTATCGGAATGAAAAGTTGTTGTTATGAGAATACTTCACAGAATGTCCCCCAAACGGCACCCTATTCCTTAAATAGTGCACTACATTTGACCAGGACTCATAGGCTCATAGGGCTCACAGAGCTCAAGTGCTCATAGGCTCATAGAGCTCATAGGGCTCATAGGACTCATAGGGCTCATAGTGCTGCATAGGACTCATATAACTCATAGAGCTCATAGGACTCATAGCTCATAGGACTCATAGGGCTCATAGGACTCATATAACTCATAGGGCTCATAAAACTCAAGGACTCATAGGGCTCATAGGCTCATAGGCTCATAGGCTCATAGCTCATAGGACTCGTATAACTCATAGAGCTCATAGGGCTCATAGGGCTCATAGTGCTCATAGGACTCATATGACTCATAGAGCTCATAGGGCCATATAGGGCTCATAGTGCTCATAGGACTCATATGACTCATAGTGCTCATAGGGCCATAGGGCTCATGACTCATAGTGCTCAGAGACTCATAGGACTATGGTGCTCATAGGACTTATTGTGCTCATAGGGGTCATATATAAGGAAAAGGGTGTCATTTGGTACACTGCCTTTATGTGTATTGGAGTCAGACCTCAACACGGACAGTAAGGCCTCTCCCACTGTCCTCCCACTGCTCTGACACACACACACACACACACACACACACACACACACACACACACACACACACACACACACACACACACACACACACACACACACACACAACAACACACTGTACACACACAGCCCTCCTCTTCCTGTGTATCTGGAGGAGTGTTCTGTTTTGGGAATTCCTGTCACGGCCACCTGAACACTGAATGAGTGACTTCCCCTCGTCACTCCACCCAGGTGTAGAGTATAAAGAGCAGAATGAGCCCACACACAAACTGATAAGGACAAAGAATGTGAAACACACAGAGAATACTGTACACACACACTTGAAGTCTACTTCACCACCACTCCAACGTGACATCAGGACTTCACGACTCACAGGTAAAACACACAATTTAATGTATTTTAATCAATTATACCTGTCAACATTTCAGTTGGAATTTTTGTAAGTCACTTTGTGTCCTCTAGACTTCATCTTTAGTTAATTTCGCACTGTTTATGTAAAGTATTGAATGGAAAATTGTATGTAAATTGGAGTTCTTAAAGTCCGTTCGTTAGATAACACAAGTTATTTTAGTGATATGTACAATGTGATATGAGATATGGTCATTACTTAAGTGAGAATTATTTAATGTCTCCCCTCCCTTGTCTCTCTCATTCCTCCACCTTTCATTCCATTTCTCTCTCTGCTTCACCTCCTTTCATTCCCCTTCTCTCTCATGCCTCCCCCTTCATTCCCTTTTCTCTCTCATGCTTCCCTCTTCATTTTCCCTTGTCTCTCTCTGCTTCCCTCTTTATTCCCAATCTCCACCCAGGCGTTCCCACTACAGCTCGTTAACCCTGAGTAACCTCTCCTTGATTTGCTCTCTGTCCTTTTGTGTCTCTGTAGGTTGCAACAGGCTCACAGAACCAGGAAGATACTTGATATTGGACTCTGATCATATCTCACACAAGAGAGAGTTATTAGAGACCTCCACCAATCTCCTTGGACCCTCAAGACTTTATGCACTGCCATGCAGACCTCCCTCCTCTTGATGGCGCTGTACCTGTCCATTCCAGGGGGCACCCAGGCCTTCAAACCCCTCATCTCAGGGAGGGCTCGGTCACCACACCGTGACATCACACAGAGGGCTGTATTACGCAAAACCGCCGAGGTCTGCCGCGCCCTGGCTGCCGCCCAGGGGCGGGACTTCAGCCTGCCGGTGAGTTGACTATTGGTAATGTTGTGACAGACTGGAATGAGCTACTGGAAATAACTAATGTTTTTTGTAATTAGTTCTATAATAAGGACATTGTGCTAATAAGACATTTTTTTCACCAGACTAAAGTAAGTCTCTTACTTGTGAGTTTCCCCTACAAACCAATTAATAAACCTGTCTGTCTCTCTCTCTCTCTCCAAAGATTGATGACAGTCTCTCCATCGTCAAACTACAGAAGGCCTGCTCTGCAGACTCCTCCTCTTCCTCCCTCGTCTCCACCATCCTCTTCCAGAGCGCCTTGTCAAGATGTACCTTAGCAACGCCCTGGTGGACATGGCGTTTGCTCTGAGCAAAAGTGAGGATGACAAGATGATGACGAGAATGATGATAATGGTGATGATGAAATGTGGCGCATGATGATGATTATGATAATTGGTGATTGATAATGGTGATGAGGATGTTAATGATGATTCAATATGATGATAATATGCCAATTATTATTTGGATTATGATAATGGTGATAATGCCAATGGCGATGATAATGATGGCTATGATGAAATGGTGATGAAAATTGTGATGATTATAAGGTTGATCATGATGATGATGATAATGGTGATGATGGTGATGATAAGGGTGATGATAATGGTGATGATAATGGATACGAGGATGATGATGGTTGATGATTGTGATGATAATGGTGACACAATGATGATGATGATTGATGTCGACATGATGGTGGATGATGATGATGATGACGATGATGATTGATGATGATGATGATGTGAGCCAGGCGCACCACTTCGACGGGGAGACCGTTCCA
>NW_019945310.1:71424-72649 GCF_002910315.2 Salvelinus sp. IW2-2015
TCCACTGTCGCTCCCACTGCTCTGACACACCACACAACACACACACACCACACACACACCACACACACACACCACACACACACACACACACAACACACACACACCACACACACACACAACACACACACACACACACCACACACACACACACACACACACCACACACACACACACACTGTACACACACAGCCCTCCTCTTCCTGTGTATCTGGAGGAGTGTTCTGTTTTTGAATTCTTGTCACGGCCACCTGAACACTGAATGATGGACTTCCCCTCGTCACTCCACCCAGGTGTATAAGGAAGCAGATCTCTCTCTGAGACCTTCCAGGGGGGGCGGGCCCTGATCACGGCGGGGGTGTCGGAGGTCAAGGCCAGCGTCAAACGAGGGAGATTCCTATTGGCMAGGCTGGCGCTGGGACGAGTCTGTCACACACTACAGGTGAGCTGTCTGTCACACTACAGATGAGGTGACACACAAACAAGCACGCATGCACACGCACAAACACACACACAYACTACAGKTGAGAGAGGGAGATGATGAAGACTGGTTGTGCTGATACTGTGGAGATGATTGTGACTGTCTCTCCAGGACTTCTACAGCCACAGTAACTGGGTTGAGATGGGGAACAGACAGCCATACAGCACTCTGATCAGACCTGACCTGCAACTGGTGAACCTGGCAGGTATTGTGTGTGGAACTAGCTGTAGTTTATTTCAACCACCCCCAGATATACCCACCTATATCGACACAGTACAGGTAACTACATGCAAAACAAACACGTAGCTAAAACGCCTACTTTATAAAGGCATTTGTTCATAAAATAAAGAAACCCCTCCTCACGGATTGATAAAGAAGTATTTGGCTGTGTGCCAATGTCAACAATAAACCACTCCCTCTTTGTATCAGTCGACCAACCAGCCTGGAGATAATAGACTTGTCATCGCTTCTACACACTTCACACCCCTCTATACATAGTCACTTTAACTCCACCTACATGTACATATTACCTCAAATACCTCCACTAACCGGTGTATATAGCCTCACTATTGTTATTTACTAGTGCTCTTTAATTATTTGTTACTTGTATTTTTACATAACACTTTWWAAAAAACTGCACTGTTAAGGGCTTGTAGGTAAGCATTTCACTGTTGTTAAGGGCTTGTAGGTAAGCATTTCACTGTTGTTAAGGGCTTGTAGGTAAGCATTTCACTGTTGTTAAGGGCT
>NW_019945310.1:72803-75939 GCF_002910315.2 Salvelinus sp. IW2-2015
TCTGGTCATCCTACTCTGTTGTCTCTGCTTGTCAACAAGATGGCTGCTGAAAGCTTCCTTCATTTGACCAAGTCTCTCCTCCAACACCACTCATATTGTTGGCCACGTTCCAGGCTGACTCCTGCCAGATTTCACAACTCCTGGATTGGTGTTTAACATATCAGTTTACCACATKATATGATATACCAATCTGATGCCCATTTGTTGCTGCGTTCAACTTAAATGCAATCTAGTCGGCCTTGAACGAGACAGCGCTCTCCTCATTGTGGTTGATAGATTGAGCAGTGCTGAGTTGTGACCTCACAGACCCAGGAAACAAATAACCCTGCTACTGCTCTCCCTCCCTCCCATCTCACTCTGACTTCACAGATACAGGAAACTACTAACCCTGCTACTGTTCTCCCTCCCATCTCACTCTGACAGCCACAGTTTCCTCTTTTCTCTCTGGTTGGACAGCATACGTGTTACTCTTTGGTCTCAAGTATATTTCAAAGCCATGTCTTAGTTTTACTTCTCTGTAAAACTATGTCTAATGATTCATTTGAAAGTAAACAATAGGTTTTTCTATATGTTCTCCCTGCATGTAAGTGGATTATTTGTGTAAAAATTTGGTAAAATAAAAAAACAAACAGTTTATGCTTTGTTAATATGTGGTATTGTGTGTAGATTGATGACGGAAAAAATGTTTTAATCAATTTTAGAATAAGGCTGTAACGCAACTAAAAGTGGAAAAAGTGAAGGGGTCTGAAAGTGTTCGTAATGCATTGTATATGGTCGTCGGTGGCCAGTCAAACTCTGGGAAGTTTCCCCTCGGTATAGATCTATGATCAGCAATCCCTCCCCTGATCCTAACCTGAACCAATTGTGGTGGAAATGCAAAACTGACTCAAGATCAGCGTCTAGGGTCAACTTCCCCCGACACTTCCAGTCACAGAGTGAGAGCCATAATGTGTTCTCCATTTGAAGGCTGGGGGTGCTGTAAACTAAGTCAGGATATATGTAGTGTATCTGTCAATTAACAGGATCCCAATTCACTTTAGCAGATCCAAAATTGGGACCCTGTGAATTCAGAAATGCTTTATATAGCATGATATAAAGTCATATCATGTATTATATTATCACACTAAGACTGGTGGGAGTCACATTATGTATTATATTATCACACTAAGACTGGTTGGAGTTATATCATCTATTATATTATCAAACTAAGACTGGTGGGAGTCACATTATGTATTATATTATCACACTAAGACTGGTTGGAGTTATATCATCTATTATATTATCAAACTAAGACTGGTGCGAGTCACATTATGTATTATATTATCACACTAAGGCTGGTGGGAGTCACGTGGTGGCCAGGGTTGTGCTAATGTCACAGTTTCCCCTTCACTGTAGTTGACTGATAAAGAGTTTCACTACCTAAAGTCACACTGACGCAGCACTTTGCAGGGAGAAGACACAGCTATAGATGTACTTTAGAGTTGAGGTTAGAAGTAGAAGTTACTGTATTTGAGCACAAGTGTGTTAAGATGTCAGAGGGAGTTTATGAAATCTCAGATGGATTTGAAGACGATGAGCCTGATGCAATGAAGAACACAGACATTGACGGCCAATTATATGCCAACGTAAGAGCCTTCAAGCCCAGTCCAAGAGAAGGAGTTGTTGTTTCAGGTAAGATTACACACACGCACACGCACACACACATTAAACAGGTGAGATTACCATGTAGTAATATAGCTTTGTAGCATTATAGCTTTATTACGGAGGACTGTGTGATCACGCTCTCTGTAGCCGATATGAGTAAGACCTTTAAACAGGTCGTAGGGACGTAGGGTCAGACGGATTACCAGGATATGTACTCTGAGCATGTGCTGACCAACTGGCAAGTGTCTTCACTGACATTTTCAACCTCTCCCTGTCTGAGTCTGTAATACCAACATGTTTCAAGCAGACCACCATAGTCCCTGTGCCCAAGAACACTAAGGTAACCTGCCTAAATGACTACCGACCCGTAGCAACAGTTAGTGAAAGGCTGGTCATGGCTCACATCAACAGAATTATCCCAGAAACCCTAGAACCACTCCAATTTGCATACTGNTACCGACCCGTAGCAACAGTTAGTGAAAGGCTGGTCATGGCTCACATCAACAGAATTATCCCAGAAACCCTAGAACCACTCCAATTTGCATACTGGAAAAAAAAGATCCAGATGATGCAATCTCTATTGCACTCCACCTTGCCCTTTCCCACCTGGACAAAAGGAACACCTATGTGAGAATGCTATTCATTGACTACATATCAGTGTTCAACACCATAGTGCCCTCAAATCTCATCACTAAGCTAACGACACTGGGACAAAACACCTCCATCTGCAACTGGATCCTGGACTTCCTGACGGGCCGCCCGCAAGGGGTGAGGGTAGATAACGACACATCCGCCACCCTGATCCTCAACACGGGGGCCTCTCAGGGGTGCGTACTCAGTCCCCCTGTACTCCCTGTTCACTCATGACTGCATGGCCAGGCACGACTCCAACACCATCATTAAGTTTGCCGATGACACAACAGTGGTAGGCCTGATTACCGACAACGACGAGACAGCCTATAAGGAGGAGGTCAGAGACCTGGGCGTGTGGGGCAAGGACAACAACCTCTCCCTCAACGTGATCAAGACAAAGGAGAAGATCGTGGACTACAGGAAAAGGAGGACCGAGCATGCCCCCATTCTCATCGACGGGGCTGTTGTGGAGCAGGTTGAGAGTTTCACGTTCTTTGGTGCCCACAACACCAACAAACTGACATGGTCCAAGCACATCAAGACGGTCGTGAAGAGGGCACAACAAAACCTGAAAAGACGCCACAACAGACTGAAAAGATTTGGCATGGGTCCTCAGATCCTCAAAAGGTTCTATAGCTGCACCACCGAGTGCATCCTGACTGGTTGCATCACTGCCTAGTATGGCAACTGCTCGGCCTCCGACCGCAAGGCACTACAAAGTGTAGTGCGTACATTCCAGTACATCACTGGGCCAAACTTCCTGCCATCCAGGACCTCTATACCAGGCGGTGTCAGAGGAAGGCCCTAAACATTGTCAAAGACTCCAGCCATTCTAATCATAGACTGTTCTCTCTGCTAC
>NW_019945310.1:76308-84206 GCF_002910315.2 Salvelinus sp. IW2-2015
GGCACAAGATGGCGATAACCAACCTGTCTGACCAAGAGGTCTAGGCAGAATTTAACTCTCTACTTAGTACTCATCCCGTGAATATTCCTGCAAACTAAAACCGTGGTTAGAAGGATTGACTGGGCAGCACCCAGGATTAGGTACATGAGAGCAGTGAAAGCAGTAGGGCACTTGGGGGTAGTGAGACAATAGGCATGACTACGCTTGATAAATGGAATCAGGTGAGCGAAGACGAGATAGTATGCGAGGGAAGAGCGCGTGAGGGCGGTTCGTAATGACCCCCAAAAATTGCTCCTATAATAAAGTCAGGTAATGTATTCTGTCGGAGGATTTAACGAGCAGTATATCAGGCCCTATAGTAGGTTGAGTCTAATCAATCGACATAATCGTTACGCAGCGCAAACAGAAGTGAGCCGTATTGAGGACCTACTAGAGAGGAAACCATCGGCATTGGTCTGACTGACTAGCTGTTAGTGAGAGCACTGATTGAAGATGCGAAAGGATGCCTTAGGTCAGTGCAGAGGCGACGCAAGGCCCAAGGAGACCAACCCCAAGGAAGTGAGCTGGACTGCTCTATAGAGTAACACTTGACCACACAACCCAAGTAAAGAGAATAACTTGACAGGTATAATAACAGCTGGACCACACACCATAAGAGAAACGCTACTGTCTGATAATAACACTGAACCACCCCAGAAGGTTCAGAGACTATGGCTGCCCCTCGATAGGTAAGACACTGACCAGCCCCAAGGGTAATGGAGACTTACTGCTGCTTTATATAATAACAAGCTGACCCACCCAAGGTAAGAGACTTCATCCCGACTATTAATACAAACTGACCACCCCAAGTAAGAGACTTACTGAATCTTATAATAACACTGACCACCCACGGTAAGAGACTACTGCCTTATTAAATTAAACAGTGACACCCCAACGGAAAGACTACCTGCTGCTAAATCACACTGACCACACCGCAAGGTAAGCACGTACTGGAGTTCCACTCAATAACACTAACCACGATCTCTCTGGTTCTGAAGCGAGAAGAGGGTTAACAGTCTGCAGTTTGTGCAATACTCGAGGTTCTGAGAGAGTGGTCAGTCTAACTCTGTGTGTTCAACTCTAGGTTCTGGAAGATTGGTCAGTCGTAAACTCTGGTGATCATTACTCTAGTCTGAAGAGAGTGTCAGGTCTAACTACTGTGTTGTTCAATACTCTAGGTTGGACGAGAAGTGGTCAGTTCTAACCTCTTGTTGGTCAGTACTCTTAAGGTTCTGCAGAGAGAGGTCAGTCGTAACTCTGTGTGTTCATCTCGGGTTCTGCAGAGAGAGGTCAGTCTAACGCGGTGTGATTCATACTCTAGTTCGAGAGAGTATCAGTTCGAACTTGCTTCCGGTTCATACTCTACGGTTCTGAGAGAGTGGTCAGTCGAACCAGTGTTGTCTAACTCTAGGTTTCTGAGAGAGTGGACAGTACTACCAGTCTAACTCTGTGTTGTTCATACTCTAGGTTCTGAGAGAGAGGTCAGTCTAACTCTGTTGTTTCTACTGCAGGTATTGGGGGAGTGGACAGTCTAACTCTGTTGTTTCTACTGCAGGTATTGGGGGAGTGGACAGCCTAATGGTGATGTAGGGGAGAACTGTGCGCGGTTCTCTTACAGTTCATCAGGCCAAGGAACATGGCATGACTATCCGTGTTCATCTCCAAGTTACTGCATGTGTGAGAAATAGTTCTCTCTCACTCTTAGTTATGATGTTGATTGTCACTCTGAAAGTCATGATACCAGCTACAGGACTTCAGACATTATTCACAGCCTAGACATTTTCCACATTTTGTTGTTTAAACGCTGAATTTTTAAATGGATTAAATTGAGATTTTATTGTCACTGTCCTACACACAATAACTCATAATGTCAAAGTGGAAATATGTTTTTAATTTTTTTTTTACAAATTAATAAAAGATTTAAAGCTGAAATGTCTCGAGTCAGAAAGTATTCAACCCCTTTGTTATGGCATGCCTAAATACGTTCAGGAGTAAAAATGTGCTCAACCTTGACACATAATAAGTTGCATAGACTCACTGTGTGAAATACAGAGTACAGTATGTCTACATACTCTCCTTTAAATCTATACACAACAATTATTTGTCTTATTTTTTCTCTCTTCCTCATTCTCTTAATTTTCTTCTTCCTCCTCTGTCTCTCTCTGACACTAAGGCTACTTTCTCCCATCTCCTCTACTCCCGTTTCCTGTCTCCTCTCCTCTCCTCCTCACCTGAAATGAGAAACCCTGCATTATTCTACTGATTCTAACCATATTTTATTGATCTGTTTAGAGCTAGGTTCTCCTGATCTAGGATCATGCTATCTACCCCAAATCCTAACCTTAGCCATTATTGGCTAGGAATGTAAACTGACCTGAGATCTGTGTCTAGAGGCAACTTTATCCTGCTCTGTTACGGCCCTGTGCTAGGAAGGTGTTGCCAAACTCGGTTCAGCCTAGCTTAAACTAAAAGGCAATCAGGGACTTGAAAATCCCCCAAATGTTCCTTATCCCAGGGCACTGGAACTGTTTCCGCATAGATCGTAAAGATGTATTTACGAGATACAAACAGGCTTACGTTTTCCCCCTCTGCTAATCTCAAATGGCACCCTAGTCCTTATTCAGTGCACCACTTTTGACCAGGGCCTATAGGGGAGAATAGGACGCTGTTTGAGACATGTCTCTTTGTCTCCCTCTACAGGATGACTGTTATAACTACATCTGTCTGCTGGAGGTTCTGAAGGATGGAAGGATCTACGTCTGTGGCTCCTACGCCTACGATCCCCGCTGTGCTTTCATAGTCAGTCACGTTCTCTCTCCTCTGTCTCTTCTCATACTCTACACCTATATTATTTATTATTATTATTATAGTCTACACCTATATTATTATTATTATTATACTCTACACCTATATTATTATTATTATTATACTCTACACCTAATATATTATTATTATTATACTCTACACCTAAAATATTATTATTATTATTATACTCTACACCTAAAGGTGGGGGTGTGGGTCTATATTCTCTTGCATTGTCCAGTTATTGTGTGTGTGTCCTAACCCTTTGCAGTAACAGCAGTGTGTGTTGTTCCTCAACCTGCAGTTAACAGCAGTGTGTGTGTCTAAACCTGGCAGTAACAGCAGTGTGTGTGTCTAACCTGCAGTAACTTTTAATAACTCCTACTACATGTACATTATTACTAAATTACCTCTGACACTCAGTGCTCCCGCACACTGACTCTGTACCGGTATACGCACCTGTTTAATAGCCTCCTACTATTGTATTGTATTACTGCTGCTCTCTTAATATTTTTGTTACTTTATTATTTTTTTTTTTCATAACAAACAGCCTTTGGCATACGGCGCATGTGACAAATAGCATTTTATTTACTTATTTGTCCAGATGCGTTTGAATGATACCAGTAAAACACATGTACCTAAACTATCCATACTTTAATTAATGTGTGATTTCTGTTAACATTTTCAGTGGTGGAAGAGACCCTCTGGAGTTGCTGCATGTGTTGTGTCTGGGGCTGCTGTGTGTTCTCACTACTGGCTGGGATCATAGCTGTTCTGGTCTAGCTGGTAAGTATAACTAGTGTTGTTCATATCTGAGACTTTAAGTGATCCGTACTTAATCATACTTATCATCAATGGTGTGTTCAGTTACCTGTTGATTAACTTTTCACCTTTTACAGATGGAGTCATTGGTCATCACAGCTCAACATGGAGAGAGGCAGCTACAGAACGCAGTTACATCAACCTGACTAAAGAGAAGCCAGTACAGAGCAGTTACAGACACCCTGACTAAAGCGAGAGACCAGTACAACGACGGGAATAGTAAGCACCATAAGAGAAGACCACTACGACCATCAACGTGCCTAGAGGAGAGACGCTCAGAAATGTCAAGAAGTTTCTCTAATCCTGAGTGAGTTCACTCTAATAAATGATCATATAACATGCCATATCTAAATATGCAGTCAACTTGTGTTTGATTATCTAACAATTATAGTGCAGAATAATAAGATGAGAATGTCATGTTTTTTGTCTTGTTAGAACAAACCTGTCCTGAGGCTGGCATAAGCTTTAACTCCAGTTGGTACTCCTGTTTACTCGAGTGCTAAAACCTGGGGAGAGAGCAGCAGGCTGTTCTGGAGAGAGGAGCAGAACCTGGTGATCATAAACAGCTGATGGAAACGCGTGAAGATGAGAGATATAATGGCGGGGGGGGGGGGTATGATCCAAACATGCCATGGTCAGTAAGTGTATCTTCTGCAGTATTTTAACACACTATGTATGTCTATAGTAGTTGACATCAAATATCTTTCTCACGCAACGGAGTTTCTCTTTGACTACTAAGCAAAGCTAGTGATTGGAGTCTTGACTGACTCTGTTACTGAGGGGACCTGGAAATGGGTGGACGGCACCCACTGACCACCGCCCAAGGTAAAGTGACTACTACTCTACTAATAACACGACCACCCCAAGGTAGAGACTACTGCTACTAATATAACATGACCACCCAAGGTAGAGCCTACTGCTCCTATACTAACACTGACACGCCCAAAGGTAAGAGACTATGCTCTATAAATAACTGACTGACCACCCCAAGGTAAGAGACTACTGCTCATAATAACACTTGGACCCACCCAAGGTAAGCAAGACTACTGATCTATAATAACACTCGACCACCCCAAGGTAAGAGACTACTGATCTATAATAACAACTGAGACACCCTCCACAGGTCTAGAGACTACTGATCTATATAATACACTCTGACCACCCAAGGTGAAAGACTACTGCTTCTAATATATCACACCTGACCACCATAGGGTAAGAGACTACTTGCTCCATAATAACTACTAACCACTCTCTCTGGTTCTACGAGAGAGTTCAGTCTGTCAGTTTGTTGCATTTACTTAGTTCTGAGAGAGTGGTCAGTCTAACTCGGTGTTGCTTCATACTTGCCTAGGTCTGAAGAGACGTGGTCAGTCTACACTCGTGTTGTTCATTCCACTCAGGTTCTGAGAGAGTGGTCAGTCTAAACTCTGTGTTGTTCATTACTCTACGGTTGAGAGGGAGTGGTCAGCTCTAACTCTGTTTTGTTCATAGACTCTAGCTTGTTCTGAGTAGAGAGCGGTCAGGTCTAACTGCTGGGTGTTAGTTGGTTCATACGCTGGGTTTCTGAAGAGAAGAGGTCAGTCTAATCTGTGTTGTTCATACTTCGTGTAGGTTGTCGTGAGAAGTGATGCAGGTCTAACTGTGTGGGTTCATGACGTTCGTAGGGTTCTGAGAGATTAGTCAGTCTGAAATCTCGGTGGTTGTTCATACTCTAGGTTCTGAGAGAGTGGAACAAGTCAGCTTGGTTACTCTGGATATTGTCATACTTCTAGGTTCTGAGAGAGAGGTCGTCTAATACTCTGTTGGTGCTACTGGCAGGTATTGGGGGAGTGGACAGTCTAACTCTGTTGTTTCTTCGCTAGCTGCAGGGTATTGGGGGAGTGGACGAGCCAAATGGTGATGAGGGGAAGAACTGTGCGCGTTCTCATTACAGTTCATCAGGTTCCAAGGGAACATGCGCTATGACTGGATCTCGGGGTTATGCTCAGTTATTCTTCTTTTCAAGTATGAACATGAGTCGGGAAAATTCTCTCTCTCCTCTCCAACTTTTTAAGTTATTTATCATGTTGGTCGATTGTGCCCAGCTGTCCCCCTTCGAAATTTTTTTGTATTGGATTTATACCAGCTACAGGACTTAGACATTATTCACAGCCTACGAATTTTCCACAATTATTTGTTGTTTAAAAACGCTGAATTTTTAAATGGATTTAAATTGAGATTTTACTTGCACTGTCCTCTTAACGACACAATAGACGTGCATAATGTCAAAGTTGGATAAATTTGTTTTGTAATTTTTTTTTTTAACAAAATTAATTAAATTAGATTTAAAAAGCTAATATTGTCTCGAGTCAGAAAGTATTCAACCCGTTTTTGCTTATGGCCTATGGCCTAAATACGTTCAGAGAATGTGGGTTTTTTTATCCCTTCCCGCGCCCCCTTTGTTGGCGGCGCCGGCCTACACTCTTGTTTGGTGTTGTGGCTCGCCGCCGGCGGCGGCGCCCTCTCCACTCAGGTCTCTTCTTCTTAACCCCCCCTCGACCGTCGCTGCCCGTCGCTCGCCCTGTCTGCCGCCAGACCAGTCATTTGAGTTTATCGCCGCCACGAACCAGCCCCAACATGCTACACAAACGGTTTTTTTTTTTGGTATTCTTCTTTCTTTGGGGCCCCCTCCCGCAGCCCGCTGTGGTGCTGCTGCCTCAGCGCCCCAGGGACACCGCACGCTAGAGGAGAACCATTACCACACATACTACAAACATAACCTTCTTACACCATTAACCCGATTTGTGTTCGGATGTGGAAGCCTGCACAATTCCTTACTTGAGTAATAAACATGTCTCCAACCTTGACACATATACAGCTGCTGCCATAGACTGTCTATGTGATTGAAGGTAATCACGAGTAACAGTATGTCTCACACTGCCTGACTGAGTTTTAGAAACACTAATACACCAACTCCACCCACAATTATTTGTCTTATTTTTTCTCTATCTTTCTCTCATTCTCTTTTAATTTTTTCTTTCTTTCTTCATCCCTGTCTCTCTCTCGATCATAAGTGCGTACTTGGTCTCCTATCCTGCCTCATACCTGTTCGGCAGGGGACGCGGGGTGGGCCGCGGTGTGCGGCTGCTGCGCGGTGCGTGGGCGCTGTCAGGCGCTGGAATGGTAGGCGCGCACGGCGGCTGGTTGTTTGTGGTCGATATTGTCTACTACATATTAAATACACATATTTATATATGTGGTCGTGTGGTTGAGGTGCAGCCGGTAGTTCTCCTGATCTAGGATCATGCTATCTTACCCCAAATCCTAACCTTAGCCATTATTGGCTAGAATTGTAAACTGACCTGAGATCGTGTTCTAGAGGCAACTTTATCCTGCCTGTTAGCCCTGTGCTAGGAAGGTGTTGCCCAAACGGTTCAGCCTAGCTTAAACTAAAAGGCAATCTAGGGACTTGAAAATGCCCCAAATTTCCGCTTATCCCGAGGGCGACTGGAACTGTTTCCGCATGAGATCCGTAAAAGAACATGTATCTACGATTTATAAAATAGGTTACGTTTTCCCCCTTGCTAATCTCAAATGGCACCCTAGTCCCTATTCAGTGTGCACCACTTTTGACCAGGGCCTTATAGGAGAATAGGACGCTGTTTGAGACATGTTCTCTTTGTCTCCCTCTACAGGATGACTGTTATAAACTACATCTGTCTGCTGGAGGTTCTGAAGGATGGAAGGATCTACGTCTGTGGCTCCTACGCCTACGATCCCCCTGCTGTGCTTTTTCATAGTCAGTCACGTTCTCTCTCTGCTCTGTCTCTTCTTCATACTCTAACGCTATATTATTTATTATTATTAATCTCATCACGTTACACTATATTATTATTATTATTAACTCTCTCTACACCTATATTATTATTATTATTGATCAACTATCATAGCATCTCAAAATCTTTTATTATTATAGCTCTACCCATCTATATATTATTATTATTTATTATATGCTCTACACCTATATTATTTTTTATTATTATATCTCTAACACCTACATATTATTATATTTACACTAATGATTATTATTATTATCTTACCCTAAGATATATTATCATATTATTATCTCTACAGCTCTATTATAATCATAATAATCACCTCATATTAATGATTACTACTTATTTATTATTATACTCTATCCACGTTTATTTATATTGTATATTGTGTCATTATTCACATTCTTACAGCTATATTAC
>NW_019945310.1:84231-88359 GCF_002910315.2 Salvelinus sp. IW2-2015
CACCTTTTATTAAATTTATTATGAGTGTTTATTATACTCTATACTCTATATTATATTATATTATATACTCTACACCATATATTATTTATTATGTATTATAACTCTACACCTTAAAATTATTATTATATTTGAGTCTACACCTATATATTATTATTATTATTATTATACTCTACAACCTATAAATATTATTATTATTAACTCTACACCTATAATATTATTATTATTATTATACGGTTCACACCTATAATTATTATTATGTGTGTTCCCAATGTTTATATTGTTCCTACCTATAATATTATGTATTATGATACACCTCTAGATGCTCTTTAACTGTGTGGTTAAGTGGAACCATATCAAAACATCAAAACATATGGTTTCCATGTGTTTGATGCCGTTCCATTCGCGCCGTTCCAGACATTATTATGAGCCATCCTACTGGGTGGCAGGTAGCCTAGTGGTTAGAACGTTGGGCCAGTGCGAAAGGTGTTGGTAAAATATTATTATTATAGTCTACACCTATAATATTATTATTATTATTATACTCTACACCTATAATATTATTATTATTATTATACTCTACACCTATAATATTATTATTATTATTATAGTCTACACCTATAATGTTATTATTATTGTTCCCTACACCTATAATACTATTATTATTATGATACACCTGCTAGATGCTCTTTAACTGTTGTGGTTAAGTGGAACCATATCAAATACATCAAACATATGGTTTCCATGTGTTTGATGCCGTTCCATTCGCGCCGTTCCAGACATTATTATGAGCCATCCTACTGGGGTGGCAGGTAGCCTAGTGGTTAGAACGTTGGGCCAGTAGCCGAAAGGTTGTTGGATTGAATCCCCGAGCTGACAAGGTAAAAATCTGTTGTTCTGCAGCTGAACAAGGCAGTTAACCCACTGTTCCCCGGTAGGCCGTCTTTATAAATAATACTTTGTTCTGAACTGACTTGCCTGGTTAAATAAAAATTAAAATATATATTTTACATTTAAAATACCCTCAGCAGTCTCCACTGGTTGACATACTAAATATAGACTGTGTGTGTGTTCAGGACCCAGTGACGTTTGCCCTAGTAAAGGAAGAAGGTGACAAAGTGTAGATGGAGAATGGGAAGGGGAAATGTCCTTATGATCCCAGACAACCTCACACTGCTGTTACTGCAGGTTAGACACACACACACACACACATGCTCACACTCACTCACACACACACACACACACACACACATGCTCACACTCACTCACACACACTGATGTTACTGCAGGTTAGACACACACTGCTGTTACTGCAGGTTAGACACACACACTGCTGTTACTGCAGGTTAGACACACACACTGATGTTACTGCAGGTTAGACACACGTAACAGTAGTGTGTGTGTCTAACTGCAGTAACAGCAGTGGTGTGTCTAACCTGCAGAAGCAGCAGTGTGTGTGTCTAACCTGCATAACAGTAGTGTGTGTGTCTAACCTGCCAGTAACGCAGGGGTGTGTCTAACCTGCAGTAACAGCAGTTGTGTTGTCTAACCGCAGTAACGCAGTGTGTGTGTCTAAACCTGCAGTAACAGAAGATGTGTGTGTCTAACCTGCAGTAACAGCAGTGTTGTGTCTAACCTGCATAACACGTAGTGTGTGTGTCTAACCTGCAGTAACAGCAGTGTGTTGTGTCTAACGGCAGAACAGTATGTGTTTCTAACCTGCCAGAAACGCGTGTGTGTGTCTCAACCTGCAGTAACACAGTGTATGTGGGTCTTAACCATCAGTAACAGCAGTGTGTGTGTCTAACTTGCAGTAACAGCAGATGTGGTGTCTAACCTGCAGTAACAGCAGTGTGTGTGTCATAACCTGCGCAGTAACAGCAGTGTGTGGTCTAACCTGCAGTAACAGTAGTGTGTGTCAACCTGCAGTAACAGCTAGTGTGTGTTGTCTAACTGCAGTAAACAGTTAGTGTGTGTCTTACCTGCAGTAGACCAGCAGTGTTGTGTTTCTAACCTGCCAGTAACAGCAGTGTTGTGTGTCTAAACCTGCAGTAACAGCAGTGTGTGTCTAACCTGCATAACAGTAGTGTGTGTTCTAACCGTGCAGTAACAGCAAGGTGTGTGGTCTACCCTGCCAGTAACAGCAAGTGTGTGGTCTAACCTTGCGAGTAACACATAAGCAAGACACAGTGTGTGTGTCTCAACCTTGCAGTAACAGTAGTGTGTGTGTCTAACCTGCCCAGTAACAGCAGTGTGTGGTACTAACTGCAGTAGAACAAAGCCAGTGTGTGTGGTCTACCCTGCAGTTAACCAGTAGTGTGTGTGTCTAACCGTGCATAACCAGTAGTGTGTTGTCTAACCTGCATAACAGCAGTGGTGTGTCTAACCTGCAAGTAACAGTAGTGTTGTGTCGACCCTGCAAGTAACAGCAGTGGTGTGTGTCTAACCTGCAGTACAGCAGTGTGTGTGGATCTAACCTGCACAGTAACAGCAGTGTGTGTGCTCTACCCTCAGTAACAGCAGTGTGTGTGTCTACCCTGCAAGTAACAAGCATGTTGGTCTACCCCGTGCCATAAACAGCAGTGGTGTGTGTCTAACCTGCAGTACAGCAGTGTGTGTGCAAACCTGCCAGTAACAGCAGTGTGTGTGTCTAACTGCAGTAACAGCAGCGGTGTGTGTCTAACCTGCAGTAACAGTAGCTGTGTTGTCTAACCGCAGTAACAGCCGGTGTGTGTGTCAACCGCAGTAACAGCAGTGTGCTGTGTCTAACCTCAGAACAGCAGTGTGTGTGTTCTAACCTGCAGTAACAGCAGATGTGTGTGTCTTACCTGCAGTAACAGTAGTGTGCTGTCTAAGCCTGCAGTAACAGCAGTATGTGTTTGTCTAACCTGCAGTCAACAGTAGTGTGTGTCTAACCGCGAGACAGCATGTGTGGGTCTAACCTGCATAAAACAGTAGTGTGTGTCTTACCTGCAGTAACACAGTGTGTGTGTCTAACCCTGCAGTAACAGCAGTGTGTGTCTAACCGCCAGTAACAGTAGTGGGTTCTAAGCCATGCAGTAACATAATGTGTTCGAACCTGCAATAACAGAGCAGTGTGTCGTCTAACCTGCCAGTAACAAGTAAGTGTGTGTCTAACCCTGCAGTAACGCAGTGCTGTGTGTCTAACCTGCGATAACAGTAGTGTGTCTAACCTGCAGTAACAGCAGTGTGTGTGTCTAACCTTGCAGTAACACAGTGTGATGTGTCTGAAACCTGCAGTAACAGTAGTGGTGTCATAACCTGCCAGTACAGCAGGTGTGTGTGTCTAACCTGCATAACAGCAAGTGAATGTGTGTCTAACCTCAGTAACAGCAGTGTGTGTGTCTAACCTCAGTACAGCAGTGTGTGTGTCTAAACCTGCAGTAAACAGTAGTGTGTGTGTCTAACCTGCAGATAACAGTAGTGTGTGTCTAACCTGCATAAACAGCAGTGTGTGTGTCTAACCTGCGAACAGGCAGGTGTGTGTCTAAACCTGGCAGTAAACAGCAGTGTGTGTGTCTAACCTGCAGGAACAGCAGTGTGTGTGCTAACTGCAGTAACAGCAGTGTTGTTCTAACCTGCAGTAACAGTAGTGTGACTGTGTCTAACCTGCAGTGAACAGTAGTGTGTGGTCTAACCTGCAGTAACAGCAGTGTTGTGTCTAACCTGCGAGTAAACAGGTCAGTGTGTGTGGCTAACCAGCAGTAACCAGGTAAGTGATGGGTGTCTAACCTGCAGTAACAGCAAGTGTGGTTGAACTGCAGTAACAGCAGTGATGTTGTCTAACCTCCAGTAACCAGTACGTGTGCTGTGTCTAAACCTGCAGAACAGACAGAACATGTGTGTGTCGTAACCTGCAATAACAGCAGTGTGTGCTAACCTGCAGTAACAGCAGTGTGTGTGTCTAACCTGCAGTAACAGTAGTGGGTGGTCTAACTGCAGTAACAGCAGTGTGTGTGTACTAAACTGCAGTAACAGTTGAGTGTGTGTTCTAACCTGCAGTAACAGCAGGTGTGCTGTGTCTACCTGCAGTAACAGTAGTGTGTGTGGGTCAACCGGCCAGTAACAGCAGCTGTGTGTGTCTAAACCTGCATAACGCAGTGCTGGGTG
>NW_019945311.1:0-2079 GCF_002910315.2 Salvelinus sp. IW2-2015
ATCTCAAAATCCCCCAAAGGCTCTTTTAAAGAATATAACTTATAAATCATGAGCCTCATCTTGAGGAGTCACCTGTGACAGTATTCATAAAGAGTAGGAGAGCTGATCTAGGATCAGTTTAGCCTTTTAGATCATTAATGAATCAGATTACATGGAGAGGAGGGACCTGATCCTAGATCATCATGAATCAGATTACATGGAGAGGGGAACCTGATCCTAGACCATAATGAATCAGATTACATGGAGAGGAGGGACCTGATCCTAGACCATAATGAATCAGATTACATGGAGAGGAGGGACCTGATCCTAAATCATCATGAATCAGATTACATGGAGAGGAGGGACCTGATCCTAGATCATCATGAATCAGATTACATGGAGAGGTGGACCTGATCCTAGACCATAATGAATCAGATTACATGGACAGGGGCGACCTGATCCTAGATCATAATGAATCAGATTACATGGAGAGGGAGGGATATATTTTACTTATAGCCTACTATTTTTCAAATGCCAATAAACGATTGTTTTTTTAACAGTTTCATAATTAAATTTCTAATTAAGCCTAAGATCATTAAGACAGACTACCCTCACTATTATCATTGGTTTGCAACTAATTACACTGCTTGTCAACATTAACTGGTTCAAGGTTATTCATGAACATCACTGAAGAAGACACAGTGATCTGAAACGTTGGGTAAAAACACCATAAACTACTGGGAAGTTTTATACATGGAAGTTTATACATTGAGGTTTAATATTATGGGTTTATATATTGGTAGTTTATATATGGAGGGTTACAATATACTGAGAGTTTAAGTATATGGAGTTTAGTATTAATGAGGGGATGTTAATAATATGAGTAGTGTTATATATGGATATTATATGGAGTTTATATATGGAGTTAATTAATATATAGAGTTTAATTTGGACGTTAATATATGGAAGTTTAATATACTGGAGTATTATATATGGAAGTTTTATATATGGAGTTAATATATGGGAGTTTAATATATGGAGTTAAAAATCGTAATGGAAGTTATATAAGCTTAGTATATGGAAGGCTTAATATATAGAGGTTTTAATATGGAGTTATATATGGAGTTTAGTATAATGGGAGTTATCATATGAGAGTTATTATACTTAATGGAGGCATTCAATATATAGGAGTATACAATATATGGCAGTCATTAATATTCGGAAGTTTACTATGGAACGTTAATATATATGGAGTCATTATAAATAATGGAGTTAATAATTGGAGTTTAATATATGGAGTTTATAACTTAGGGATTTCAATGATAATGGAGATATTTTAATATTGGAGTTTATATATGGGTTAATTATATGGGTTAATAATACTGGAGTTAATATATGGATGTTTATAACACGGAGTTATTGTCCATTGGTTCTCCATGGACGTTATTGTTGAACTTTATGGAGAAGTTAATAATATGATGTTTAATTATGAACTAGGAGATAAAACATTCATAAAATGGAGACCAGTTCAAAGATAAAATATAAAGAAAGTAGCTTCCTATATATAAAATGGAACCGTTTATATATTGGCGTGTGAGGTTTATATATGGAAGTTTATAATAATGGAAGTATAATATATGGGTTCAAATGATAGTGGAGTTAAATATGGAAGTTTTAAAATAACATGGAGTTTACATGGCCGGTTTTAATAACATCGAGTTTATATATGGAGGTTAATGATTGTGAGTAATAATGGAGTTATATATGTAGTTTATATATGGGAGTTAATAATGGAGTTTAATATATGAGTGTTAATGTAATGGAGTTAATATATGGAGTTTATATATGGAGTTTACATGGACGTTTAAATAGTAGTGGAGTTTATATATGGAGTTTATACATGGAAGTTTATACCATGCGAGTTTAATATGGAGTTTATATATGGAGTTTATTACATGGAGTTTATATGGAGTTGTTATATATGGGTTTAATATATGGAGTTTTATATGTGAGTTTATACCCATGGGAGCGTTGTATACATAAGGAAGTTTATATATGGAGTTATATATATGGAGTTTATATACTGGGAGTTTATTAATA
>NW_019945311.1:2104-19882 GCF_002910315.2 Salvelinus sp. IW2-2015
CCCACCCTTCCACTTGTAACCCAACATCGTGATCATTGCTCGCTGACTCCTAGTTATTCCAAGATTTCACGAGTGGGCTCTCAGCCGTACGCCTCCTTTCCACCAAGCTTTGCAAGACACCAAGCAGTATGATGCGCATGCTGATAGAAGCTCGAATTATGTGCTCTCTGTCGTACACAGCAGTGCCATGCTTCACCGCATACTGGCCTATCAGGTCTCTCTTAAGCCCAAAGTGATGATGCTGCTGACTCCAGTTATCTCCGTGTCCAGAGTTGCTACCGCGACGCGCTTGTACTCAATCCCTAAGTCCTCTCTCCCCTCCCCAGAGAATAGCATCCGCGTGGCTGGTGCCAAAGTGTTACTATCTACCGTTTGTTCCAGAGTCTATCACGTAGTGCCACAAAGAACCAGACCTCACTGAATGTGTATTTGTCTCGTGCTGAGCTCCATGCTATTATCTGCAACGTGATCCAGCAGATTGTAACCCCTTCATTACCCCATTACGCCCTCACCCTCTCATGTATCCGAGATGATGGCTCGATCTGGGCTCTCCAAAGTTAATCTTTCACCTGTTCCAGGATCCTCCAGCGTCTGTGCGCACCATGCCTGGTCTCCACTATGGCCGCCAGGGGGGACCTTGCACAACGTGTGGCTGGCCATGTGGCCTCACGGATCTTTCACTCCACATGGTTCCTCGGTGCCGTGTCCAGGAGTTCTTACCCACCCTTCCAGAGCAAGGCCCAACTATGTGGTATTGATGACTCGGTACTGATGTCGCTTATGTTCTTCTCGGTGTTGACCGGAAGCTCCCTTGACTCCCACCCTTCCACAACGAACCAACAGTGATGATGCTGCTAGCCAGTCTCTCGTCCCCTGCACCCTCAGCGTGCTTTATGGCTCAATTCCCACCCCATCCCACGTCAACAGCCCAATCACGTGGTAGATTCGTAGGGCTCTGGACTCTGGCTGACCCTCCAAACGTTCCTCTTTCTCTAGGTTCTCGCAGATGCCCCATCTCACCGACAGGCGCTGTGTACCATACATGCCCTAGACAGTTGATGGATAGGCCTAGACCTGGAGCTCCAGGTGTGATTCTCCGTGTCTGACCGTCACTTAGTGCTTCCCCTACCATTTCTCTACACTTTCCACAATAAGCCCTGATACCGAACCTGAAGTTGTATAGTCTCTGACTCCAGTTATCCCTCGCGCTTTGGCCTAGAGTTTCGTTCCCCACTCGTCTATCACATTCCCAGGCCTTTGGTACACGGATACCTCAAGGATATGCTCCTGAAGCTTCCCTAGTATATCCTCCTCCTCCTGGTGTCCTCATGGCGCAGTGTGGATCTGAACACCGTATCCGCTGTGCGCTACTCGTGTTGAATTCCGAATGCTCGTGTAGATCAGGGTTGCCTTTACTGTACTGACCACCAGTTATCTCGCGTATAGATCCAAGTGTTCTCCATACCGCGAGCCTTGCACAGTTACTCAATGGCTTTCAAATCTAGTGATGATGCGTGAGCTCCGAGATTATTATCCCATCTGTGAGTGCCTCCAGTTAATACAGCCAACCCATACACAAACCAAGATGTCTGTGAGCATTCTATCTGGGTTGGTTGAGTGTAACTGCTGTCCAACTACTTAATGTTTAATGCTCTCCCGATGTGTCACAAGAGTCAACTCTCAAACTTACACTACTCACCTCTTATAACACAACTAAGTCCCAATACAAATGTGGTGAATTGTATGCCTGTTGTGTTTCATGGATCCTGCCCTCATCAGTCTGTATCTCTCGAAGTGTCCAGAGTGTGTCGTGATACCTCAATCCATTCCAAAACAAAGTGACGCCACACCTACCTCTCCAGTCTCTATGATACTTGCTGAGGTCCAGTGTGTGTGAGATCATACCTCGTAGATACCACGCGGGTTAATACCACCCTTCTCACAAGATACTTGTTCTCCCCAACACCCACGTTGATTTATAGATTGTACTGTCTTAATTACTCCAGTGATTATCTCCTTATATATATATTAGTTACTACATAGAGGTTACTTACCACACCCTTACTCACAACCCATCTGTGATGATGCTGCTGTATACTTACTCAAGTCATTATACTCGTGTCCATAGTAGATTCTAATAGCCCACCTCCAGAGTCCTATCCAGCCGAATCATATGTTGAATGGCATGTCTGACTTGATCTTCCAGTTTCACTATATCTCCGTTTTGTCCGAGTTAAGTACCTACCAGCCATTCATCCCCCCTCGCTTAACTAAGTGTTTTATAAACTTCTAACGTTAAGATGTATTTGCTGCATAGAAACAGCTTCAATGTGTCTATTCTCTCTGACCTTATGTGGTCCAGAAGTACCCACCCTCCACGATAAGTGCGCTCGTGACCAAATTACGTATCATCATAACTGACTAGATGCCCATACTTCAAGTATAATTCTCTGGGCTGTCCAGAGTTGTCGTACCAACCCAACACTCTCCAATCGTGTGGCGCTGAACAGATGGTATTGATTGCTGTCTAGACCATACTCCAGCCTATGGGTCCTATTTCTATCTCCAGCGTTGTGCTCATGTGAATATGTACTATCCCTCGCACACCCTGCTCACTCGACAAGCCCACACATATAGTTCGATTTAGTATTTGCTATGGTATACTATCGAGCCTTTATACTCTACCGGTCCTCAGAGAATAATTGTCGTACCTCCCCTCTCGCACCCAATTGTCCACCAACCCGTGATGCTAGCTGTGACTTAGTGCTCCAAAGGTGTATGTGCTCTTATAGTGAGCCAGAGTCTACCCGATACGTATGCCGAACTTCGAACAAGATGTGCTCAAACTCAGTGATAGATTAGAGCTGGCTGAGGGCCTCCAAGGTTATACCATCTGATCATGCCGTGTGTCCAAGATGTCATACCTCGAAGCCCCAGCCCCTTCTAGCAACACACCGCCTCCCCGAGAAATCCAATGAGTAGTGCTCCTATCGTCCAGCCACCCTGATCCACCTACTCCATCGCTGTCTGAACTATCTAATGTGAATACAACGATGCGCTCGCCAAGTACCAGGAATTATGACAACGGTTTTTAGGAAATCCTATCATACGATTACTCGATTTACAGACTCATCGACACGATATTCTGTCGGAATACCTCCAAACCCACCATTTTCACTACTATTCCTAAGCACTGAGATATTACATTAAAAAGACTGTATAGTGTAGCTCAGTCGGACAGAATGAGCATTCACTTATGGGTCTCACTGGCATGAGACAAGCCAAGTAAGCATTAATGAATCATGTTGTGGGTACCATATACTCTATACTGCGTACCTTCAGCCGTGCCTGGCCGTTAACTAGTAGCTATTTGCTATTGTTTTATAAACTTTACTGTTATTTTAGTTAGGGTCCGAGGGGTGCATCTACTGGATGAGTGTTGAGCTGGGGATTTGAGTATAGTCGTGTTATTTTGTAGAGTTATATTATTGTGAAAGTTGTTCGTTGGTAAGTGTGTTTACAGGCGGTCATATCTGTGGTAATTGAAGTGTGTGGTGTTTAACGTAGTCTGATTATAAGTATTGATCATGAGTCTCTTTTGTTCCTGTGTGGTTGTCACAGTCTACTGGGAGGTGGTTATATAGAGTAGAGTCTAGGTATATTCCTTATGAAAGTCTTCAATTCGTGTGTAGTCTCTGAATGTGGGATCCAGTCCAGAACTCAAATTATGGTGGACTCGTGTTATATAGTATAGTCTCCTGGATTGGGTAGGCCACAAAATAGATCAATAAAACGGCTCAACTCCCAAGTCAGCCTTATAGGTGTGCTTTTTGACGGTGTGTATGTTCCTTAAATGTGTGCAGCTTAGAAAGTAGGTGAGTCTAGGTGTGAGTGCTTCCTAGCATCTCTCTCGTGTTTGTGGATAAACGTCTTATCAAATCCTTTACACCAATCTGATGAACTCGCGAGTGGTTCCCAGTCTCTCTCTCCTAGTTGTATAATGTTTTATGACCTATAATCAGTTTGTATGAAGTGTTTCGGTGGTTCACTCTCTATTTCCGTTCAGAAGTCTTCCTAAAAGATTAAAGAAAAGCCTCAATAGCAGACTCTATTGTGTCATTCCATAAGGTGCCCTAGCGTCGTCTTGGATCAATGATCCCTCTATCTCTCATACTTCGAATTCTCTAAAGAATACGTATACCATGTTTGATCATTCATGTAGTCCTCCCAATCCTCTAGCAGGTGAGGGATCATCCTAGTGAACTCAACGCCTATTCTCATTTAATAATGGAGAGCGTAACCACAGAAGAAACAGGCTGAGCCTGCTCCAGAGAAGCTCACCAGATTACTTTAGCCTTTTAGATCATAATGAACAGGCATTAGACGATGAGAGAAGGAGAATTCCTTGTAGTCCGTACGGAAATACATGAGGACATGTGAATCAGTATTACACTAGGACAGGGGAGACCATCCGTCGCCATGTCCCATAGAAGGTAGATGCTGTGATGAATAGAGAGGTCTGCCGAAAGAGGAGAGCCCATGGACAGGGCGATATGGAGGGGCCAATCCATGGATCACTAGCAAAGCTCGTGAATAAGTGAATCTAGAAGTCAAACCCGAAAAGTGATATGGCTTGGGCCTGATCCGAGGGGGAGCTCTCGCTAGTGATTATATTGGTGAAGTGCGAGTCCATTAGACTACGTGGGAGACGAGTGAGCCGGAGAACTCGCCTTCCTGTAGACTTCACATTAGAGAGTCGAATCAGATGTACTGGAGAGGGGGACCTATCCTAGTTGAAGGCGCGGCACTATGGAATTGCAGGTGAGTGACGCAGAGACCCAGTAGGAATTACATTGGAGAGGCGTTAATGGAGAACACTAGTTGTGCCGGGGTAAGGAGTCCTATATAGTAGGAGAGATGTCAGCTGGTTGGATGTTACATGATGGCGAGCAAGGCGAGGTGTGAGCTCCTGACCTAGATCATAATCGAAAAGATTACATGGGAGGATGGAGAGGACCGCTGTTTCCGGTTAAGTGCATATATTGAATATCGACACCGATTACGGGAATTGGACGAAGCGTCTACAACTGTCCATTAGATACCTATCGATTACTCGTGAATCGAATTGCACTGTGGGCTGACCGTCGTGGGTCTATCAACAGTAAGAAGATTCGATAGATCGAATTAGTTTACCACATGGCAGACGCGACAAGAGAAGACCTGCACTTCCTCATGTGACGTCTTCCCACATGTAATGCATATCGATGGCTGTATCCTTATTCATGCTTCCTCGCACTATGGGCCATGGATGGGGGTAGTTGATCTCGTTCCCAAGTAGATCATAATTGAATCCACAGTTACATACGCGCGAAGGTGAGCTGGGACGACCGACGCACCTTGCCTAACCTGGGAGTTCATCATGATGTGCGTAGGTACTCCTACAATTAGCACGCTAGGGCCCTCTGCACCGAACCCTTCTCACCCTCCGTGGTGTAGCGGTCTCTCCAGCAACGCCTCTTCTGCGCGACGTGCCTGCCCCTGTATGAAAACTGCTGCAACCCATTAGTGGCGATCCAAAGGAATCTATTCCCTAATGAGCCTACAGCAGGTGTCTCGTTAAACAATCTAGTTCTCTAGCTAATGCCATCTAGTGTAGATCCCATCTAGTGGAACATCCTACTTCATTATAGTGTTAGTGGTGTGGGTAGACGGCTGAGCTGAAACAGAAAGTAAAGTTGTTTCTTTGGAGGATCCATTTTGAGACGACAGAGCAAAAACGCTATATGGAGAGAACTAACAAAAAGTAAAGTATTTCTGAACAATAATCTATTCTAAGACAGAGTAAGAGAATGAATACCTGGAATGAGATATTCTAGTTAGTAGAACTGCTACTTGAGCTGAGTTGCTGACAGAAGCAGTTTTCAAAGTGTAAACTAATCAGTAGGCCGACATGTTATCAGTAAAACGTCTGGTAAAGATGGTGAGGAGCTTTTCAATATTATGGTTTTATGTTATCTCAGGGTTTCTCAATCCTTTTTTGTCTTACCAGCACTACACACCTGATTAACTAATCATCAAATATTTTAAGACAGTTTTATATTTGAGGCATACAAATGACATTCTCAAATTAAAAAGTCTGTTAACAATTATTAAAGTCCGGACAGTTGATGTAAAAAACACAACTAAACCTGGTTTCCAGTAAATTATATGTTTAGCTAATAATGTAGAGAAGTGCCCTGCTGACAGTGGGGATGTTCGTTTTTGCATGGCCGGTGACTACGGTTGAATGGACATTCATTTTACAGAACAATGGAATGGTGTAAAATGCGTTTGCATTGCCCGGGGGAGCCGGCAATGCAAAACGAATTCACCCAGTGACCGTTACTTTATTTCCTGATATGAAATGTAAAGTAACTTTGTAGCCGACGCAGTTCCAGAATGTCTGTTGAAACTGTGTCTCATATGGAACGTTAGAACAGTGGGGAACAGAACTCAGTTCTCAAAACTGGAGTAAAAGGAAAGATCCTTCATAGAACATGACTCAAGTAAAAGTGGAAAGTCACACAGTAAAAATACTACTTCAGAAAAAGTCTAAAAGTATTTCGTTTTAAATATACTTAAGTATCAAAAGTAAATGTAATTGCTAAAATATATTTAAAAATCAAAAGTAAAAGTAAAGAGTAATAATTTAAAATGTCTTATATTTAACAAACAGACAGACAAAACAATCATACTGAATCAGATTACATGGCCCCCAGGCTACATGAATATAAAGAGACATGAGACAAAACAATCATAATGAATCAGATTACATGGAGAGGAGAGACATTACATTTACATTTAAGTCATTTAGCAGACGCTCTTATCCAGAGCGACTTACAAATTGTGCATTCACCTTATGACATCCAGTGGAACAGCCACTTTACAATAGTGCATCTAAATCTTTTAAGGGGGGGGGGGTGAGAAGGATTACTTTATCCTATCCTAGGTATTCCTTAAAGAGTGGGTTTCAGGTGTCTCGGAAGGTGGTGATTGACTCCCTGTCCTGGCGTCGTGAGGAGTTTGTTCCACCATTGGGGGGCCAGCAGCAGCGAACAGGTTTGACTGGGCTGAGCGGGAACTGTACTTCCTCAGTGGTAGGGAGGCGAGCAGGCCAGAGGTGGATGAACGCAGTGCCCTTGTTTGGGTGTAGGCCTGGATCAGAGCCTGGAGGTACTGAGGTGCCGTTCCCCTCACAGCTCCGTAGGCAAGCACCATGGTCTTGTAGCGGATGCGAGCTTCAACTGGAAGCCAGTGGAGAGAGCGGAGGAGCGGGGTGACGTGAGAGAACTTGGGAAGGTTGAACACCAGACGGGCTGCGGCGTTCTGGATGAGTTGTAGGGGTTTAATGGCACAGGCAGGAGCCCAGCCAACAGCGAGTTGCAGTAATCCAGACGGGAGATGACAAGTGCCTGGATTAGGAGATAAGAGACCTTATCTCAAAATCCCCCAAAGGCTCTTTTAAAAATATAACTTATAAATCATGAGCCTCATCTTGAGGAGTCACCTGTGACAGTATTCATAAAGAGTAGGAGAGCTGATCTAGGATCAGTTTAGCCTTTTAGATCATAATGAATCAGATTACATGGAGAGAGAGGACCTGATCCTAGATCATCATGAATCAGATTACATGAGAGGGAACCTGATCCTAGACATAATGAATCAGATTACATGGAGAGGAGGGACCTGATCCTAGACCATAATGAATCAGATTACATGGAGAGGGGGCTGATCCTAGATCATATGAATCAATTACATGGAGAGGAGGGACCTGATCCTAGATTCATCAATGAATCAGATTACATGGAGAGGTGGACCTGATCCTAGACCATAATGAATCAGATTACATGGAAGGGGGACCTGATCCTAGATCATAATGAATCAGATTACATGGAGAGAGGGTGACTTGATCCTAGATCATCATGAATCAGATTACATGGAGAGGGGAACCTGATCCTAGATCATAGTGAATCAGATTACATGTAGAGGGGGACCTGATCCTAGATCATAATGAATCGGATTACATGGAGAGGAGGGACCTTATCCTAGATCATCATGAATCAGATTACATGGAGAGGGGGACCTGATCCTAGACCATAATGAATCATATTACATGGACAGGGGGGACCTGATCCTAGATCATAAAGAATCAGATTACATGGAGAGGGGACCTGATCCTAGATCAGCACTCCAACTCTGGAACACTTCTTGTATGAAACCAAACACATAGTTGTAAAGTGTAGTTACAGCAGTTGTTTACTGCCATCTAGTGGAAGATACCAATAAAACACTTTATTATCAGGGTGGAGAGATGCCTGAGTGAAACAGAAAGTAAAGTTGTTCTTTTGTACAGGATCCATTTTGAGACGACAGAGCAGAAAACGCAAAATGGGGAGAACAACAAAAAAAAGTAAGTATCTTTGAACAATAATTGATTCTAAAGGACAGAGTAAGATAATTAATACCTGTAATTAGATATTACTAGTTAGTAGAACTGCTTCTTGAGCTGAGTTGCTGACAGACAGCAGTTTTCAAAGTGGAAACTAATCTGTAGGCCTAAATGTTATCAGTAAAACGTCTGGTAAAGATGGTGGAGGAGCTTTTCAATTATATGGTTTTATGTTTATCTCAGAGTTTCTCAATCCTTTTGTTCTTACCAGCACTTACACACCTGATTCAACTAATCATCAAATATTTTAAGACAGTTTTATATTTGAGGCATACAAATGAACATTCTCAAATTAAAACATTTTGGGTTTGTTAGGCATGTTAACAATTATTAAAGTCCTACAGTAACTCATATGTTGGAGAAAACCACAACTAAACTTGGTTTCTAGTAAATGATGTTTATCTAAAATAATGTAAGAGAGATGTCTTGAAGAAGGACTATAATAAAAAAATTTAAGCAAGATGCGGCACAATGTCATGATTTACTGCTGTAGCATGTAACTGACTGTTAGCGCCACCCTCTGGTCACTATTGTTATATAAAGGGGTGACACCTTGAAGCGTTCCCTGAAGTCTCGCGATGTTGCGCCTCTGGGTTTAGAGCACGTCTTTATTAGAAGACGGATAAATGTGTTGATTTGAAGGAAAGACGGGCAGATTCTGGTAGGTAGGCTACGAACTATAATAAAGTTAGGTCGTCGTCAGACATTCAACAGTCACAGTAGGTTTGAGCTACAAACTGTAGGTTTGAGCTTTGTTACTGTTGTAAAGGGGTGACTCCCTGAAGTCTAAATGCCTCTGAACTCCGTGTCTTAGTGCCCTGCGACAGTAGGATGTTCGTTTTGCCTCATGACTCAAGTGAAAGTGAAAGTCAACCAGTAAAATACTACTTTAGTAAAAGTCAAAAATTATTTGGTTTTAAATATAATTAATCATCAAAAGTAAAAGTAAAGTGGTAATAATTAAAAATTCCTTATATTAAGCAAACCAGACGGCACAATTTTCTTATTTTAATTTACAGATAGCCAGGGTCACACTCCAACACTCAGACATCATTTAAAAAACAAAGCATTTGTGTTTAGTGAGTCCACCAGATCAGAGGCAGTAGGGATGACCAGGGATGTTCTCTGTTTAGTGAGTCTGCCAGATCAGAGGCAGTAGGGATGACCAGAGATGTTCTCTGTTTAGTGAGTCTGCCAGATCAGAGGCAGTAGGGATGGCCAAGGGATGTTCTCTTGATAATTGTGCACATTGGACCATTTTCCTGTCCTGCTGAGCCTTCATAATTTGACGAGTACTTTTGGGTATCAGGGAAAATGTATGGAGTAAAAGAAGTACATCATTTTCTTTATGAATGTAGTGAAGTAAAAAGTAAAAGTTTGTTAAAATATATAAATAGTAAAGTAAAGGACAGATACCCCCAAAAACTACTTGAACTTCTTTGGATGTAGGGGCAGTATTGAGTAGCTTGGATGAAAGGTGCACAGAGGTGCCCATAGTAAACTGCCTGCTCCTCAGTCCCAGATGCTAATATATGCATATTATTATTCGTATTGGATAGAAAACACTCTGAAGTTTTCTAAAACTGTTTGAATGATGTCTTGTGAGTATAACAGAACTCATATGGCAGGCAAAAACCTGAGAAAAAATCCAAACAGAAGTCCGGGAAATCTAGGCTGTTGATTTTCAACCACTATGAATTCACAGCGAGATATGGATGAATTAACACTTTCTACGGCTTCCCTAGATGTTTCAACCAGTCTGTAGAACCTGTCTGATCCTCTACTGTAGGGGGCCGAATTGAGACAGGAATTAGTCAGGTCTGCCATGACCTGACCATGCTTTGACCATACACGTTCACATGAGAGGAGCTCTGTTCCATCGCTTATCTGAAGATTAATGTAATTCTCCCGGTTGGAACGTTATTCAAGATTTATGTTAAAAACATTCTAAAGATTGATTCAATACATCGTTTGACATGTTCTTTACTGACTGTTACGGGCTCTTTGGAGGATTTCGTCAGACTTCCTGACGTTGGATTTTTTACCAAACACGCTAACAGAAATAGCTATTTGACATAAATGATGACATTACCGAACAAAAACAAAACTTTCATTTGGAAGTGGGAGTCCTGGGAGTGCGTTCCAACGAAGATCAGCAAAGGTAAGTGAAGATTTATAATGCTTTTTAAGAGTTTGTGACTGCCACAATTATGGCGGTAACTGTAGTTTGCTTGTGGGCTGAACGCTGTTTTCAGATATTGAATATTGTGTTTTGTGGTAAAAGCTTTTTGAAATCTGACACAGCGGTTTGCATTAAGAACAAGTGTATCTTTAATTCTATGTTAAACATGTATCTTTCATCAAAGTTTATGATGAGTATTTATGTTATTTGACGTGGCTTTCTGCAATTTCTCCGGATATTTTGAGGCATTTCTGAAATGGCGCCAATGTAAAACTGAGGTTTCTGTATATAAATATTAAACATTATCGAACAAAACATATATGTATTGGGTGTAACATGAAGTCCTATGTATATCATCTGTTGAAATCATCAAAGGATAGTTGATGAATTTTATCTCTATTCTGCTTTTGTGACTCCTGTCTTTGGCTGGAAAAATTGGGACTGTGTTTGTCTGAGATTTTGCGGTGACCTAACATAATTGTTTGTGGTGCTTTCGCTGAAAAGCCTATTTGAAATCGGACACTTTGGTGGTATTAAAAACAAGATTACCTATAAAATGGTATAAGATACATGTATGTTTGAGAAATGTTAATTATGAGATTTCTGTTGTTTGAATTTGGCGCCCTGCACTTTCACTGGCTGTTGTCATATCGATCCCGTTAACGGGATTGCAGCCATAAGAAGTTTTAAGTAGTACTTTAAAGTATTTTTACTGAAGTACTTTACACCACTGCATTAGAAGACAGATAAATGTGTTGATTTGAAGGAAAAACGGGCAGATTCTGGTAGGCTATAAACTATTATCAAGTTAGGTCCTCGTCAGACAATCAACAGTCCCAGTAGGTTTGAGCTACAGTATGATCACTATGCGCTTCCACACTCTGCGGGCCCGTTCTGTGAGCTTGTGTGGCCTACCACTTCACGGTTGAGCCATTGTTGCTCCTAGACGTTTCCACTTCACAATAACAGCACTACAGTTGACCGGGACAGCTCTAGCCGAGCTTTGACAAACAAACTTGTTGGAAAGGTGGCATCCTATGACGGTGCCACATTGAAAGTCACTGAACTCTTCAGTACGGGTCATTCTACTGCCAATGTTTGTCTATGGAGACTGCATGGCTGTCTGCTTGATTTTATACACCTGTTAGCAATGGGTGTGGCTGAAATAGCAGAATCCACTAATTTGAAGAGATGTCCACATACTTTTATATAGTATATAGTGTACATTCTCTGTCCTGCTACTGGTAGGCCTATAACATTATGTAAACTGATCTGAACAGGTTTAGGCTGGTCATCTATGATATGGAGGCTATAGCCGAGGTATAGACCTCGATCTGCATATCACTAACAAAACAAACCTCTATTATACATTATTACCTAGCCTACTATTACCTAGCCTACTTTACATCATAGAAACTCTTTTACTTGATGCAAAAAAAACTTTCTGAATGGATCAAAGATTTCCCCCTCAGATCGATCATGTTCGTTTTAGCCCTTCTGTCTACATTCCCAGATATGTTTAGAAAGGACAGATTGAAAGATGATAAAATGCCAACTTTTCATCTTTGGGCTAGACGTCCCGCTAGCGGGACAACTTCCGGTGAAACTGGAGGGTGTGCAATTCAAATAAATAAGCAAATAAATAATCATATAAAAATGATGGATATTAAACATTTAGGTACATACAAGTGTCTTATATCGGTTGAAAGCTTAAATTCTTGTTAGCAGCACTGTCTGATTTACAGTAGCCATTACATCGAAAGCATGCCATGTGATTGTTTGAGGACGGCGCCCCACAAAATATTTTTCCTCCGGCACAGGTGTCATACATTCACAAATATCGATTAAATATTCACTTACTTTTTGAAAATCTTCCTCTGATTTGTCATCCAAAGGGTCCCAGCTATAACATGTAGTGTTGTTTTGTTATATAAAATCCTTCTTTATATCCCAAAAAGTCAGTTTAGTTGGCGCCATCGATTTGAGTAATCCACTCGTTCAACATGCAGAGATAGGAATCCGAAAATCTACCCGTAAACTTTGTTTCAACAAGTCAAAATACGTTTCTATTTACTCCTTAGATACCCTAAAATGTAATTAAACTATAATATTTCTTACGGAAAGAAGTGTGTTCAATAGGAAACCGATTTTAGCAGGTGAGTTCTGTCTTAATTTCACGCGCATACACGAATTTCCAAGACTGTGTCCCTGTACTAAAACTGATATTGTTTATTCGTTTTGGAAGTTACAAGCCTGAAACCTTTGAACATAGACTGCTGACATCCTGTGGAAGTCATATGAATTGCATCCTGGGAGCTAGAATTCAGTATGCCCCTATACTTTCCATTGTAAGAGCATCAAAAAATTTAATTTCCAGGTTGGTTTTTCTTTGTATTATCTTTTACCATATCTATTGTGTTATATTCTCCTACATTACTTTAACATTTCTACAAACGTCAAAGTGTTTTCTTTCCAATGGTACCAATTACAGTATATGCTGGCTTCAGGGCCTGAGCTACAGGCAGTTTACTTTGGCACGTCATTCAGGCGGAAATTTACAAAGAAGGGGCCTAGCCCTAAGAAGAATAATTGATACCCATCCCGGATCCGGGATCCTCCTCATCAAAAAGCTGACTAACATAGCCTAGCCTAACGGGACAGGGATATCATATAATATAATTTTCATGAAATCACAAGTCCAATACAGCAAATGAAAGCTTGTGAATCCAGCCATCATTTCCGATTTTTAAAATGTTTTACAGCGAAAACACAATATGTATTTCTATTAGCTAACCACAATAGCCAAACACACAACCGCATATTTTCACCATGTTTCCACCGCATAGGTAGCTTTCACAAAACCGACAAAATAGAGATATAATTAGTCACTAACCAAGAAACAACTTCATCAGATGACAGTCTTATAACAAGTTATACAATACATTTATGTTTTGTTCGAAAAATGTCCATATTTGACGTATAAATGATAGTTTTACATTGCACCTACCATCACAAATAGCACCAAAGCAGCCAGAATACTTACAGAGAGCAACGTGAAATACATAAATACTCATCATAAAACATTTATGAAAAATACATGGTGTAGAGCAAATGAAAGATAAACATCTTGTGAATCCAGCCAATATTTCCGATTTTTTAAGTGTTTTACAGCGAAAACACAATGTAGAATTATATTAGCTTACCACAATAGCCAAACACAAACGCATTTATTCACCGCAAAGGTAGCTTTCGCAAAAACCAGCAAAAGCAAAAGATATAAAATTAATCACTAACCTTTGGACAACTTCATCAGATGACAGTCTTATAACATCACTTATAATACACTTATGTTTTGTTCTAAAATGTGCATATTTATCGCTGCAATCGTGGTACATTAGCAACATTTTCCCAGAATGTCCGGAGATATTTTGGACACTCACCTAATCTGACCAAAGAACTCATCATAAACTTTACATAAAAATACTTGTTGTATGGCAAATGAAAGATACACTGGTTCTTAATGCAACCGCTGTGTTAGATTTTTTAAAAATAACTTTACCATAACACACTGCGTTATTGTGAGACAGCACTCACCAACACGGCGGAGAATAGGAGTCAATATTTTACAAAGAAATACGAACTTACTTTTGATGAGCTTCCATCAGAATGTTGTACAAGGAGTCCTTGGTCCAGAATAAATCGTTGTTTGGTTTTAGAATGTCCATTTCTTCTGTCGAATTCACGCCACAATGCTAGCCAAGGTTACTAACATTCCCATCCTCTCTTGGCGCAAAGAACGGAAAACTCCAAAAGTCCCAATAAACGTTAAATAAACTGATAAAACTCGGTTGAAAAAACCTACTTTATGATGTTATTATCAAATGTATCAAATAAAATCAGAGCCGGAGATATTCGCTGTGTATACCGAACGCTTTTCAGAAGACAGTGTCGAGGTCCTTCGCGCGCCTTGGAAAACTGACAAAATGGCTGACCTGTCACTCCAAAAGCTCTTGTTCGACCTCAGATCAAGCTAGACACCCCATTCCACCTTCCACTGCCTGTTGACATCTAGTGGAAGGCGTATGAAGTGCATGCATATCGATAAATATAAGGCAATTGAATAGGCAGGCCCTGAAACAGAGCCTCGTTTTCAGATTTTTCACTTCCTGTAAGGAAGTTTGCTGCCAAATGAGTTCTGTTTTACTCACAGATATACTCACAGATATAATTCAAACAGTTTTAGAAACTTGAGAGTATTTTCTATCCAATGGTAATAATAATATGCATATTGTATGATCTAGAATAGAGTACGAGGCCGTTTAAATAAGGCACGATTTTTTCCAAAGTGAAAACAGCGCCCCCCTATTGACAAGAAGTTTTAACAAACAGTGACTTATTATTATTATTATTATTGACAGTTACCATGGAGATGAGATGTCATGACTACATGTTTATGTGATTGCATTAAATCACCTGACTGTTTCGATATGTTTGTTAATAAATATTTAATTTCTCAAAGAGTTAATGAATAAATTATAACAATTGACATTCAATAATTAGTTGTCACTGTGTTAACCACAACCAACATGCTGTATCTCTGTTTAAGGGTCAGTGCTCTAAAATGAGTCTCTCTGGGGAGAGAGAGGAGGGGGGCCCTGCCTCTAAAATGAGTCTCTCTGGGAAGAGAGAGGAGGGGGGCCCTGCCTCTAAAATGAGTCTCTCTGCGGAACATGACACCAAAGCTAAGAGGTAAGATATCAATTTTATGAAGAATTTCAAGTTTATTTCCAAAATAAATAGCTATCTTAAGATGAATGCACTTACTGTAAATCTCTCTGGATAAGAGCATCTGCTAAATCAGGGGTTCTCAATCCGGGGTCTGTGGAGGTACTGCAGGGGTTCTCAATCCGGGGTCAAGCTAAGCTAAGGGGAAGCCTTAGGAAGTGAAATATGACCCCATAGACACTGTAGATTCGATAGGCAATGAGTTGAAAACCTACAAGCCTCAGATTTCCCACTTCCGGGTTGGATTTTTCTCAGGTTTTGTTACGCTCACAGTCATCATTCAAACCGTTTTAGAAACTTCAGAGTGTTTTCTATCCAATAGTAATAATAATAGGCAGAGTGGGTCGATGAAGTTGACAATGGAAAGGAAGGAAAATACGTTTTTCTCGACTGAATTTATGTTCAGGCTCATTGATAATCGTTTATTTTAATGAAGTATAATTTCAAAACATGAGCATAAAAACAGGCAATATTAAACATGAATCGTAATTATATTCCTTCACTGTTAAATGTTAAATGCTTTTTCAGTGCTTCCTCTTGCGTTAGGAGTGTGGAAAGGGACAGAAAGAAGCACACAGGAGTTTTCCTGTGAGGGGGAGTGGTGATGTATCCAGGGAGAAAACTAAACTAATCTTCTGAAATGTCATTTGTGGTCTTATGCTGCCATCTATTGGAATTATGTAGCAACTGCAGTAGTACTGAATAATGTGTAATTCCTTACTAAAGTTAAGCTGGACAATAGAACGAGTCAAAATTCACCCTGAGAAACGGCTTTAGAGCTTTGGCTAAGCTGGGACACTAGCGCCCATAGCTAATGAATGGAATCGAATGTTCGCAGAGCCTGTTTTGACTGGAGTGAAGTTTAGAATTCCATTTAGCCTAAATGGCACCACAAAATGTATCCCTTTTTATTTTACCCCCACAATCTGTTTTTAGGACGAAACTGAATTATAACAACTTGTTTAGAAAGTAAACATCCGCACCTCAACGGTGCCAAGTGTGCTTATGTCTGCATAACGAGGAATTAGGGAAAAAATTGCAACTTCTGACTATTTCTGGTCTTGTGTTTGATCACAAGAGATACACTGTCCAGCCTTACATAATTCGAAAGAGGAGATTCTCATGATTAACATGGCATCTGAATTGAAAAAAATCTAAATATTAACATTGCGAGATATTTGGCGAAATATACCAGCATGCTTCTCCATAGGAAAACAATGGAGGGAGCTCAGCGTTCCAAGAGCAAAAGGTATGTTGGGGCATGAGATACACTGCCCAGCCTTCTTACATAATTAGAAAGAGGAGATTCTCATGATTAAAATGGTGTCCAATTTTTAAACATCAAAATATACACATTGGGAGATATTTGGAGACAGACATAGCTATATTTCCCTATAGTAAACAATGGGACGACCTCATAGTAACATGAGTCATTTTTTGTTGTTTACATTTTAACTATAAACAACGTGAGCAGGTCTCTATTGCCAACTATAGCGAAGCTGCCATTGTGACATAGTACAATAAGCTGGGATTAGAACGTTCAGAAGGTGAGTTGGTGCCACAGTGTTCAATAAAACTAATAGGAGCTGGCAGGGTGAAAAATGCCCTAAAATAAGGCCTGTTTTTTCATGATTACTTCAACACTACGGCAGGCAGCTGGGATATATGGTAATATTATGAAACTGGGCTCCACGACGGTTGCAATTAACTACTTTTTATTAGAAAAAAGAATTGTTAAAAATATGATCTGTCCAGCCTACTAAAGCAGGAATTACTCAGAATTTACATTTTCTAGATCATTTTACCACTGACAACCATAAAATTACCACTTATTTTAACTTATTAACAATGAAACATAGTTAAACCAAAACACCATACATTTAGTTAATTAAATATAAACCATTTATTTAGATGGGTGACATTATCTGTCAAAGTAACAGCCCTGTAGACAAAGAACAGCTCTCCAGTAGGAACCAACACATTCAGCCCTGTAGACAAAGAAGAGCTCTCCAGTAGGAACCAACACATTCAGCCCTGTCGACAAAGAAGAGCTCTCCAGTAGGAACCAACACATTCAGCCCTGTAGACAAAGAAGAGCTCTCCAGTAGGAACCAACACATTCAGCCCTGTAGACAAAGAAGAGCTCTCCAGTAGGTACCAAAACATTCAAAGGCCATTTTCTCAAAATGAGTGGTTACAAGCATATCAACGTTCAAAGAACTACTTTCCCGTTGTTCCTCAACTGTAGTGTATGAATACCATGTTATAGCTCTGAGTCTGTACTTTTATCCAATGTAAAAAACACCATTGCAAATTTGCTACA